>NW_006928872.1:0-2051 GCF_000298275.1 Orycteropus afer afer
AAAAAAAGAATAGCATCCATGAGGAAAGCAAAAGGTAATTAAAAACACAGGAAAGGAAGAAAAAAACAAAACAGATGTCAGGAAAGACTCTGAAACTTGCTCTTCAGCAGAGGGTAGCTAAAGCAAATGGAAGAAATGACAAGATAAAAGAACTAAACAGAAGATTTCAAAGAGCAGCTCAAGAAGACAAAGTCAATTACTATAATGAAATGTACTAAGACCTGGATTTACCGTAAGGTAAGAACATGCTCAGCATTTCTCAAACTGAAAGAAATGAAGAAAAAAGTCAAGTCTTGAGTTGCAATATTGAAAGATTCTGTGAACAAAATAGTGAATGATGCAGGAAACATTAAAAGAAGATGGAAGGAATACAGAGTCACTGTACCAAAAAGAATTGCTCAATGTTCATCCATTTCAGGAGGTGGCACATGGTCAAGAACTAATGGTATTGAAGGAAGAAGTCGAAGCTGCACTGAAGGAATTGGCAAAGAACAAGGCTCCAGGAATTGACGGAATACCCATTGAGATGTTTCCACAAACGAATACTGCACTGGAGGCACTCACTCGTCTAAGTCAGGAAATTTGGAAAACAGCTACCTGGCCAACTGACTGGAAGAGATATGTATTTGCACCCATTCCAAAGGAAGGTGATCCCATAGAATGTGGAAATTATCAAACAATATCATTAGTATGTAAAAATAAAATCTTACTGAAGATAATTCAAAAATGGTTGCAGCAGTATATTGACAGAGAGCTTCCAGAAATGCAAGCTGGATTCAGAAGAGGAAATGGAACGAGGGATATCACTGCTGATGTCACATGGATCTTGGCTCAAAGCAAAGAATACCAGAAAGATGCTTACTTATGTTTTTTTGACTATGCAAAAATATTTGATTGTGTGGATCATAACAAATTATGGGTAACATTGAGAAGAATGCTAATTCCAGAATACTTAATTGTGCTCATGAGGAACCTATACATAGACCAGGAGGCTGTCATTAGAACAGAACAAGGGGATACTGCATGGTTTAAAATCAGGAAGGGAGTGCATCAGGGTTGTATCCTGTATTCAATTTGTATGCTGAGCAAATAATCCGAGAAGGTGGATTATATGAAGAACATGGCATCAGGATTGGAGGAGGACTCATTAACAAGCTGTGATATGCAGATGACGCAATTTTGCTTGCTGAAAGTGAGGATGACTTGAAGCACTTAGTGATGAAAATTAAAGACTACAATCTGCAGTATGGATTACACCTCAATACAAAGAAATAAAAGTCCTCATAACTGGTCCAATAAACAGCTTCACAATGGATGGAGAAAAGATTGAAATTGTCAAGGCCTTCATATTACTTGGTTCTACAATGAACACCAATGGACTCTCACTGCCCTTGAGTCAGATCCAACTCATAGCAACCCCTCCTTGTGTTTCTGAAGTGGTATCACTACAGAAGTAGACTGCCCAACCTTCCTTCCAAGGAGTGGCTGGTGGGTTTGAACCTCCAGGCTTCTGGTTAGCAGTCAAATTCCCTAGGCACTGTGCTACCAGAGCTCCTTAACACCAATGGAAGTACCAGTCAAGACATCAGATGATGTATTGCATTGGGCAAATCAGCTGCAAAAGACCTCTTTCAGATGATAAAGAGCAAAGATGTCTCCTTGAAGACTAAGATGTGTCTAACCCAAGCAATTGTAATTTCAATCCCTCTTATGCATGTGAGAGCTGGACAATGAATAAAGACTGAAGAAGAGTTGATGATTTTGAGTTATGGTGTTGGAGAAGAATGCTAAGAGTATCAGGGACTGCTAAGTGAACTAACAAATCTGTCCTGGAAGTGCAGCCAGAATGCTCCTTGAAAGTGAGAATGGTCAGACTTCGTCTCACCTGTTTTGGTTATGTTGTCAGAAGGAATCATTTCCTAGAGAAGGATGTCATATTTGGTAAAGTGGAGGGTCAATGAAAAAGAGGACAACCCTCAACAAGATGGATTGACACAGTGGCTGCAGCGATGGGCTCAGGTATAGCAAGGATTGTGAGGCTGGTACAGGAC
>NW_006928872.1:2911-5548 GCF_000298275.1 Orycteropus afer afer
AAGTGCCTTAGGCACTATGCTACCATTGGTTTGTAGTTTCCCTTTTTAGTGATATCTTTGCCTGGTTTTGGTATCAAGATTATTCTTGCTTCATAAAATGAGTTAGGGAGGATTCCATCCTTTTCTATGTTCTGGAATAGTTTGAGTATGACTGGTGTTAGTTCTTCTCTGAATGCTTGGTAGAATTCTCCAGTGAAACCATCTAGGCCAGGGCTCTTTTTTGTTGATAAATTTTATGACCTGTTCAATTTCCTCTTTTGCTACGGGTTTGTTCAACTTTTCCACCTCAGTCTGTGTTAGCTGAGGTAAGTAGTGTGTTTCTAGAAATCTGTCTACTTCTTCTAGATCTTCTAATTTGTTGGAGTACATTTCTTCATTGTATCCTGATATCTTTTGTATTTCAGTTGGTTCTGTTGTGATGTCACCCAGTTCATTTCCTATTCATATTATTTGTGTTCTCTCCCTCTTTCCCTTTGTTAAATTTGCCAGTGGTTTGTCAATTTTATTAAACTTTCCAAAAAACCAACTTCTAGCCTTGTTGATTTTTTTTTCTATTGTTTTTCTATTTTCTGTTTCATTTATTTCTTCTCAAATTTTATCATTTTCTTTCTTCTGGTGATGATAGGCTTTTTTGCTGCTCTTTTTTCTAATTGTTGGAGATGCAGGGGTAAGGTGTTGATTTGGGCTCTTTCTTCTTTTTTGATGTGTGTATTTATTGCTACTCGGAAGGAAGGTTGGGCAATCCTACTTCCGTAGTGATACTGCCTCGGAAACCCAAGGAGGGGTCGCTAGAGTCGGGGCCGACTCGACGGCACATAACAACAACAACAACATTTATTGCTATAAATTGTCTTCTGATCACTGCTGTTTCTGTGTCCCAAAGTTTTGGTGTGTTATATTTTCATTCTTGTTTGATTCAAGGAATATTTTTTAGTATCATTTTTTATTTCTTCTATTACCCAGTCATTTTTAAGGAGTTTCAATGTGTTTGCTCTTTTTCCATTGATCTTCCTATTGTTGATTTCTAATTTTGTAGCATTGTGATCTGAGAAGATGCTTTGCAATATTTTCAATGTTTTTAAATTTATTAATCCTTGCTTTCCTCAGAAGGAAGATTGGGAAATCTACTTCTGTCAAGATACTGCCTTGGAAACCAAAGAGGGGTTGCTATGATTTGAATTGACTCAACAGTAGTGGGTTTGGTTTGGTGTTTATGGCCTAACATATGATCTACCCTGGAGAATGCTCCATGTGCACTGGAAAACAATGTATATTGTGCTGTTGTTGGGTGAAGTGCTTTGTAGATGTCTATAAGGTCAAGTCGGTGGATTGTATTATTTAGCCCTTCTGCATCTTTGTTGAGCTTCTTTCCAGTTTTTCTATCTTTCATTGAAAGTGGTATATTAAAATCTCCTATTATGACTATGGAGCCTATTTGTCTTTTCAATTCTGTTAAAGTCTGAGTTGTGCATTTTGGGGCTCTTTCATTGGGTCTATAGACATTTATTATGGTTATATCTTCTTGTTTGATTGATCCTTTAATCATTATATAATGTCCTTCCTTGTATGGTGGTTTTTGTCTTAAAGTCAATTTGATCAGAAATTAATATTGCCACTCTTGCTCTCTTTTGGTTGCATTTGCTTGATATATCTTTTTCCAACCTTTGATTTTTAGTCTATTTTTGTCTTTGTTTCTAAGATGTGTCTCTTGTAGATAGCATATTGATGGGTTATGTTTTCTTATCTATTGTGGAACTCTACATCTCTTGAATGGTGCATTTAATCCATTAACATTTAGTGTAATTATTTACAAGTATGAATTTATTGCTGTCATTTTGTTATGTTTTGTTCATTTGTTTGTTTGTTTTGTGTTCCTGGTTTCTTTGTTCCATATAATTTTCTGTGCTGAGCTCATTTTATTTATGAATCGTGTTATCATTTCCTTCACTGATGTTGTGTTAGTACTTGCTAAATATTTGTGTTTGTCCTCTTTTTTATTATGGTGTGAAGGTTTATCTTTATCATTTTTCTTTGAGGTTACCCTGTGATGTATAATTTTCTCCCCACATTTAGAACAGTCCATTTTATCTTGCAATTCTTTTGACTTCCTCACCATTTAGAAGTTCTGTGACTATACTATTTTTTTTCCCCATTTTTGGTTTGTGGTTGTCCTCATTTGCCAGTTGATGTCTCTGGTTCCCTGTTTACAATCTTGTAAGTTTATTTTACTTTGGATACTTCCATAACTAGGTTGGTGGCTGGATTATGCCATCATGTATGTATATGGTTGGTTGTTGTCTGCTATTATTGGTTCTTTGTCCAAACTTCCTTTAGCATCTCCTATAAGATCAGTCTGGGTTATAAAAATTCCCTTACTTTCTGCTTATCTGGAAATCTAAAATTACCATCATATTTGAGGGACAATTTTGCTGGGTATATAATTCTTGGTTGGAAATTTTTTTCTTTCAGGGTTTTATATATACCATCCCATTGCCTTCTTGCCTGCATAGTTTCTGCTGAAAAATCAGAGTTTAGTCTTCTTGGTTGCCCTTTGTAGGTTGTTGTTGTTGTTGTTAAGTGCCGTCGAGTCGTTTCCGACTCATAGAGACCCCATGCACAGCAGAACGAAACACTGCC
>NW_006928873.1:0-3557 GCF_000298275.1 Orycteropus afer afer
TTGTCAGCTCTACTACATACCTGGGAATTATTTCAGATCATACAAATACACTTATAGGAACATTGTCTGCCAACCCTATACATGGTCCTGGGTACACTCCCTGCTTCATAGACATACCTAAAAATTTTGCTGAGTGTTTTTATCATTAATGGGTTCTGGATTTTATCAAATGCCTTTTCTGCATTAATTGATACATATGATCATGTGGTTCTTTTCCTTTGTTTTATTTATGTGATGGATTATGTTGATTGTATTTTCTGATTTTGAACCATCCTTGTATACCTGTTATGAATCCCACTTGGCCATGATGTATTATTACTATTATTTTAATACTTTTGGATTCTTTTGGTTAGGATTTTGTTGAAGTTTTTGTGTTTATATTCATGAGGGAAATTGGTCTTTAATTTTCCTTTTTAGTGGTGTCTTTGTCTGGTTTTTGTTCCAGGGTCACACTTGCTTCATCAGATGAATTTGGAAGTATTCTGTCCTTTTCTGTGTTTTGGAATAGTTTCTGTCAGATTGGCATCAGTTCTTCTCTGCAGGTTTTGCAGAATTCTACAGTGAAGCTATCTGGGCTGGGATTTTTTTTTTGTTGGGAGTTTTTGTTTGTTTGTTTTTTAAATGACCCATATTCTTCTTTTGTTACATCCCTGTTCAAATTTTCTACCCCAGTCTGTGTTAGTTTATGTAAGTCATGTACTTCTAGAAATTTGTCCATTTTTTCCTAAGTTTTCAAATTTGTTAGAGTATAGATCTTCATAGTATTCTGTTATTATTCTTTTTATTTTAGTTGGTTCTGTTGCCTATTTGATTTATCATTCATGCTCTTTGCAGCCTTTCTTTCTTTTTCATAGTTAAGTTTGCCACTGATTTATCAGTTTATCAATTCGTTTTGGGCATTAACTTCCAGTCTTGTTGATTTTTTCTATTGTTTTTCTGTTCATTTATTTTTGCCCTAATCTTTATTATTTTCTTTCTCCTAGAGACTGTAGGTTTCTTCCACTGCTCTTTTTTTTTTAAAAAAAATTGTTGGAGTTGTTGGGTTATGATATTGATTTGTGTTCTTTTCTTGTTTTTTGATGTGTGCATTTATTGTTACAAATTGACCTCTGAGTACTTCTTTTGCTGTGCCCCATAGATTGAGGTGTGTTGTGTTTTCAATTTTGTGAGTTTCTAGGAATTTTTTATTTCAAATTTTATTTCTTCTGTTACTCAGTAGTTTTTTTACTGGGTGTTATTCAGTTTCCATGTATTTACTTTTTTCCCCCTTATTGATTTCTAATTTTATAACATTTTGATCTGAGAAGATGCTTTGTTGTATTTTCATGTTTTTCAATTTAGTAATGTTTGTTTTCTACCACTTGCCTGTCAGTTTGTCATACTGTAGTGGCTTGTATGTTGCTGTGAGGCTGGAAGCTATACCACTGATATTTCAAATACCAATGGGGTATGGACAGGTCTGGTAGAGTAGTGCCTAAGGCACTTGACTGCTAACCAGAAGGCTGGCGGTTCAAACGCACCAGCCACTCCTCCGAAGGAAGGTTGGGCAATCTACTCCCATAGTGATACTGCCTCGGAAACCCAAGGAGGGGTCGCTATGAGTCAGGTCTGACTCGATGGCACATAACAACAACAACAACAACAACAATGGACAGGTTTTGGCAAAGCTTCAAGACTAAGACAGACCCAGAGGAAGGAAGGGGCCATCCACTTTTCAAAGAATTGGCCAGTGAAAACCTTATGAATAGCAGTGAAACACTGTCTGGAATATTACTGGAAAACTTTATGAATAGCTCTGAAACATTGTCCAATATAGTGCCAGAAGATGAGCCCCTCCGGGAGGAGTATGCCCATGACCATGTGTAGGGTTGGCAGACACTGTTTCTGCAAGTATATTTGTATGTTCTGTAAGAATTTTCAGATATATAGTAGAGCTCACAAGGGAGAAGGTTGTGGTCACTTCTTGGCCACAGCCAGCTACCCGGAGGGAGTGAGTAGTTGGACCTGTGGGCTTGGGACCATGGTCACAGGGGACATCAAGCTCAACTGCCATAACATAATACACAAAAGCATTGTTCCACATCCTACTTTGACGAGTAGTGACTGGGATCTTGAGAGCTTGCAAGTGGTCATCTAGGTGCAACGATAGATGCAGAGCAAAGAAGAATGAAGAAACCAAAGATGCATGAAAATAATTAGTCCAAGGGACTGGTACACCATGTGATTCTCAGCCTATGCAACCATGAGACCCAAATCACTAGATGGTGCCTGGCTGCCACTGTCAATCCCTCAGAGGGGGATCTATGTGGGAGGTACTGAATAGAGTGGGAGAACAATGTGGAAAAAAACTCAAAATCATGAAAAAAAAAAGGGACCAGGTTTATTGGTCTGATAGAGCCTGGTGGAACCCCTGAGATGATGGCCTCTACTTGCCCTTCAGGTCTGAAATTGAACCCACTCCTATCGCTTCCAGCCAAACAAAAGACAAACATATGAGCTGAACATTTATATTAGGTAGATACACTCCTTGGAGAGATCAATCATGGGAAAATAGAAGGGCTGTGAATGTACAGAGAGACAGCTTGGGGGGCAAGAGTGCATGGGAGAGAAGAACACATGGGAGGGAAGGGGTAACTATGAGGAGGAAATGGGAAGAGAGCAGCTGCATTGTGGGAAATTGCAGTCAATGTCATGAGACAAAGTGTATGTGAAGTACTATATGGAAAATGAATTTGCTTTGCAAATGTTCATCCAAATCACAATGAAAATTAAAAAAAGAAAAAAATAAAGATGAGCTCCTTAGGTTGGTAAGCACTCAAAATACAACTGGGGAAGGGCTGCCTCTTCAGAGTAGAGCTGACATTAATGATATGGGTAGAGTAAAGCTTTTGGGACCTCTATTGGCTGACATGACATGACTCAAAATGGGAAGAAACAACTGCAAACATCCATTAACAATTAGAACATGGAACGTATGAAGTGTGAAGCTGAAATTGGAAGCTGTCAAAAATGAAATGGAATCCATAAAGATCAATATCCTAGGCATTAGTGAGTTGTAATGGACTGTTTTGGGCCATTTTGAATCAGATCTACTATGCCAGGAAGGACAATTTGAAGAAGAACTTCATGGCATTCATCACAAACAATGTTTCAAGATCTGTCCTGAAGTACAATGCTGTCAGTATTAGGATAATATCCATACACCTACAAGGAAGACCAGTTAATACTATTATTATTCAAATTTATGCACCAACCATCAAAGCCAAAGATAAGGAAATTGAAGATTTTCACCAACTTCTACAGTCTGAAATTGACCAAACATACAATCAAGGTGTGTTGATTACCACTGGTGATTGGAATGAGAAAGTTGGAAGCAAAGAAGAATCACTGGTAGCTGGTGACTCTTGGTGATAGAAATAACACTGGAGATTGCATGATAGAATTTTGCAAGACCAATGACTTATTCATTGCAAATACGTTTTTTTTAACAACACAGAGGAATTTTGGGATGACATCAAGAGCATCATCCATGAAGAGCCCAAAAGGTCATTAAAAAG
>NW_006928873.1:4447-5747 GCF_000298275.1 Orycteropus afer afer
ATGTTTACTTGTGTTTTATTGACTATGCAAAAGCATTTGATTGTGTGGATCATAACAAATTATGGATAACATTGAGAAAAATGGGAATTCCGGAACACTTGATTGTGCTCTTCAGGAAGCTGTACATAGACCAGAAGGCTGTCATTCGAACAGAACGAGGGGATACTGCATAGTTTAAAATCAAGAAGGGAGTGCATCAGGGTTTTATCTTTTCTCTATCCTTATTCAACCTATATGCTAAGCAAATAATCCAAGAAGCTAGACTATATGAAGAAGGATGTGGTATCAGAATTGGAGGAAGACTTATTAACAACCTGTGATACAAAGGCAACGCAACTTTGCTTGCTAAAAGTGAGGATAACTTGTAGCAGTTACTGATGAAGATTAAAGACTTCAGTCTGTAGTACGGATTGAGTCTCAACATTAAAAAAAAAAAAAAAAAAAAAAATCCTCACAACTGGACCAATCAGCAGCATCATGATAAATAGAGAAAAAAATTGAGGTTGTTAAAAATTTCATATTACTTGGCTTCACAATCAACACCAATGGAAGCAGCAGTCAAGACATCAGATGACGTATTGCACTAGACAAATGTGCTGCAAAAGACCTGTTTAAAGTGCTGAAGAACAAAGATGTGTCCTTGAAAATTAAGGTGCTCCCAATACCAAGCCATGTTATTTTCAGTTGTCTCATATGCATGTGAGAGCAGGACAATGAATAAGGAAGACTGAAGAAAAGTTGATGCTTTTGATTTGTGGTGTTGGCAAAGCATATGGAAAATACTACAGATTGCCAAGAGAATGAACAAATTTGTCCAGGAAGAAGTATAGCCGGAATGCTCCTTGGAAGTGAGCATGGACAGGCTTACAGGTGAAGAGAGACAACGCAGGGACGACAGAGTAGCAGGCCAGAACAGCAGGGAAGGGGAAAAAAAGCCTTGAACCCGGACAGAAGAGCAATCAGCTGAAGGGATTAGGTGAGGAGGGGAAATTCAGGCCTGCCCAGAGTAGCAGGCCAGAACAGCAGGGAAGGGGATAAAAGCCTTGAGCCCCAGGCTTACAGGTGAGGAGAGACAATGCAGGGACGCCAGAGTAGCAGGCCAGAAGAGCAGGAGAAAGGGGATAAAAGTCTTGAACCCGGACAGAAGAGCAGTCAGCCCCAGGGATATAGGTGAGGAGAGACAACTCAGGGATGCCCAAAGCAGCAGGCCAGAAGAGCAGGAGAAAGGGTATTAAAAGCCAGGAAGCCAGACAGAGGAACAATCAGCCAGGTGGGGGTGACACGAGAGGTCTCCAACAGC
>NW_006928874.1:0-1915 GCF_000298275.1 Orycteropus afer afer
ACATAAATATAAATAAATGAAAAATAAAACTGAGTAAGAATAATCTCATTGTCCTTTCCTTAGAATCCAATTAAAACTTCTAAGTATACTAAAGCAGTGTTAGTAAGCCTTCATCTGCTTCTAATAGAGGGAACATGCTAATTAATTGATAGGTAATATTTAAAGTTTATTTTATGTAACATGTCAGCAGACACAGTTAAAAGAGAAGAGTGTGTTTTACAGTCCTATGGAAGGTAATAAATGTCAGACACATGTAGATACAGTTATAACTTTATGAACACCCAGGGTAATGCTCACAAGGAAAACCTTACACAAACACCAAATGAAAAGACATGTTTTCTAAGCACAGTCAAGGGGCTGTTTTTAACTCCATGTGCAATGTAGGTGAAATAGAGGGGTTAAGGGCTCCAGTGCAATGGTCTGACAATAAACCCCCAGCAAGTATGTGGTTGATGGGGTGTTAATTGAGTAGCAGATGAACATAAATAGAAAGCACAGAGGGTGTGTAAGGGGGAGTCTTTTTGTTGATGAGGGGACATAAAAATACTGAGCTCTATAATAAGACATAAAGACAATCTGGGGTTTATTTCTCCAACTTCATTCTGTCCTCCATAGTATGGCTTCTCTAGTTTAAAATGCTAGCCAAGAAATAAGAAACACAGGTTTTAAAATCCATGGGTGATTATAGAATACATCAGTTGTGTATACATCTTACCAAACCTAAGCTTTCCTTTTGTTTTGGTTTGTGTATATGTTTGTTTTCTTTTTAAGACTAGATGCAATGTGTCATCCTTGCTCCTCAGCACTTGAAACAGTTCTTTCATGGTTGACTTTCCCAACGCTACATGTCATCTAACGTCCTGACTGCTGCTTCCACTGGCATCTATTGTAGAAGCAAGCGATGTGAATTCTTTGACAACATCAATCTTCTCTCCATTTATTGTGATGCTGCTCATTGGTCCAGTTGTGAGGATTTTTGTTTTCTTTATATTGAGATGTAATCCATACTGCAGACTGTATTCCTCAACCTTCACCAGTAAGTGCCTCAAGTCATCCTCACTTTCAGCAAGCAAAGTTGTATCATCTACATATCTCAGGTTGTTAATGATTCTTCCTCCAATCCTGATGCCATGTTTTTCTTCATATAGTCCAGCTTCTCGAATTATTTGCTCAGCATACAGATTGAACAAGTATGAGGAAAGCATACAACCCTGATGCACTCCCTTCCTGATTTTAAACCATGCAGTTTAAAAAAAAAAAAAAACAAAAACCTCACTGCCATCGAGTGAATTCCAACTCTTAGTGACCCCCATTGGCTTTCTGAGGCAGTAAATTCTTTCAACTGCCAACCTTCTGGTTAGCACAAAATACCTTAGGCACTATGCCACCAGAACTCCTTATATATATACCTTTTTAGTGCTAATGTTGATATTTCACTTTTTCCAGGAAATCACCATAAGACTGCCATATTGAAGATCTCCATTTTTTCTGAAAAATGCCTTCAGATGGTTGTACAGTGTTCATTCACTGAGAGTGGTAGGCATTTGAAAAGGAGGAGGTCCCTATACATGTAGTGTTACCTCTAACAGAGTGTTAAATAGATTTAAATGATGTGTAAGAAATTCTTTAAGTTAATAAGTTTTAATGACGATTGCTAATATTTATGATGCATTTCCAATACCAGCAATTGTGGTAACCCCTTCACAAATACTCTTTTGTTTGATCCTCACAACCAGCTGTGACTTCAGAAATCTTAATTCACTTTTACAAAAGAGGACTCCAGGCTGTTGAAAGATTAAATATCTTTCCCATAGTCACATAACTAATTAGTTGTAAAGCCAGATGTTGAACTCATGTAATCTGATTCCATAAAGAACACAAATGCTAAACTGCTACAGTTTACTCTCCCCTTACA
>NW_006928874.1:2276-4016 GCF_000298275.1 Orycteropus afer afer
TTGATATTCTTAGAGAGTTATGGTAGAGTCCTTTACTTCCTGATATGTCTAGAGCAGTGACTCTCAAACTATAATGTTCAGATGAATCACGTGGGGATTCAGTAAGTCTGGGATGGGGCCTGGGCATCTGCAATTTTAACAAACTCCTAGGTGATGTCCATGCTGTTGCCACAGACCACACTGAGTAGTACATCTATTGGGCTTTTCTTGAGTGAGGTGGATGGGACCAAAATACAGTTCCACTTATTTTTCTTGGGCCTTCTTTCCATATCCTAATTTGTGTAAAATTGCAATCTAGTTAAGAATACCCATCTCAGCTTCCTACCTGTAGTAGTTAAGGTTGTAGGTTAACTTGACTGGGCCATGGTTTTGAGTGGCTGGGCAGCTGGATTTAGTTATTCTCCTCCATGGTGGAATCGGCTATGAGCAACTACCAAGTTGCCTTTGGGCTGTGGCCTGCTTCTAGTATGTAAGGAGAAGCTTTGAGAAAACCAAAAAACTCACTGCCGCGGAGTCAGATCTGACTCATAGTCGTATCGCTATGGAAGTGGATTGCCCAATCTTCCTTCCAGGGAGTGGCTGGTGGGTTTGAACCCCCAGCCTTCTGGTTAGCAGTCAAATGCCTTAGGCACTACACCACCAGAGTTCCTGCTTTGAAAAAGGACTCTAGATTTTTGGTACATTTGGATACTGGGCTTGGCGAACTGCTCATCTCCAGTTCCTGAACTTGAATGAGTAGCCTTCCATGTTACCTGCTGATCTTGGGATTGTGCCATTCTACTTGTTGACCTTGGGTTGTCAGCCTCAGCAGCCAGTAGCTTGGGCCTTCTTTCCATTGGGTATTCTGCTGTGTGAGTCAGAAAGAAGCCTCCAGTTCCAGTGAGCCTGGAAGAAGAGGCAGAGCTGAAGCCCAAGGTCAAAGATCCTTCACCCAGACACTAGAGCCAGCACACTGAATCTGGACTCCTAGCATCATAAACTATAAGAGAATAAATTCCTGTTTATTAAATACATTCACTTGTGGTATTTCTGTTATAGCAGCACTAGAGAACCAAGACACTACCTTTTCCTACTTCTCTTACACTTCCCTGTTCTCAAAGAAGATGAGAATGTTAATATAAATATAATATAAATAAATAAATACAATATAAAGTACTGAAGTCAAGTATAAGAGGGAGATACCCACTTTGGGTGTATATTAAGGAAAAATAAACCTGTTGCTTCTTTGCACACCTTTGTAAGTTACAAAATATTATTATAGAAGTTTTGCAAAATGATCAAATTCTAAATGTTAAGTCCATTGGGTACAATCAGACGTCTGTGTTAGTAGTCAAGATAATGTCTAGAAACTAAGACTCAACTTATGCTTCTCCCTTTTACCAAACTCCTCCTTCCAAATGCAATCGTTTGCCACGCCCTGTAGATTTAATGTAGCAAATACCTTTGATGTTTGTTGTTGCATCTTTGTTCTTTCTTCCACTGCCTTATAGTCCCTCATCATTTCTCACTTTACTATAGTTGCCTAATATGGGGGAAGGGGAGTGTCTGTCTCATCTCTGGACTAATTACAGACTATTCTGTACACTCTGCTAGAGAAAATTTTTTAAATGATTAATCTAATGTCACTTCTGTGCTTCACATCCTTCAACAGCTCCCCAAGGCACTGAAGTTCAGACTTGCCAGTTTACCACACATGGCTTATTGTGACCAAGCCCCATCTGTCTCAATAGCTCATTCCTT
>NW_006928874.1:5066-5996 GCF_000298275.1 Orycteropus afer afer
GTGGTAAATCTTTATGGAAGTAGATTGCCCAATCTTCCTTCTGGGAAGTGGCTGGTAGGTTTGAACCACCAACCTTCTGGTTAGTAGTCAAATACCTTAGGCACTACACCACCAGAGCTCCTTAATTATTATCCATAGTTCCATAGTAGGAAACAAATACTCAGTAGCCAAAAAAGGATAAGGGAAGATGAATAATGTATAAAGGTTTTGTTATTGCTGTTGTTGTTAAGTGCCTCTCCAACTCATAACAACCTTATGTACACACAATGAAACACTGCCAGGTCCTGTGACAGCCTCACGATTCCTACTATTCCTGAGCCTGTTGCTGAAGCCAATCCACCTTGTTGAAGGCCTTCCCCTTTTTTATTGACCTTCCACTTTACCAAGCTTGAGATACTTCTCCAGAGAATGGTCCTTTCTGACAATATGACCAAAGTAGGTGAGACGAAGTCTGGCCATACTTGTTTCCAAGGAGCATTCTGGCTGCACTTTTTCCAGGACAGATTTGTTAGTTCTTTTAGCAGTCCATGGTACTTTCAGCATTCTTCACCAACACCAAAACTTAAAAGCAACTCTTCCTCAGTCTTCCTTATTCATTGTCCAGCCCTCATGTGCGTTTGAGGCGATTGAAAATACCATGACTTGGTTTAGGCACATCTTAGTCTTCAAGGAGACATCTTTGCTCCTCAGCACTCAAAAGAAGTCTTTGGCAACAGATTTGCCCAATGCAATACATTGTCTGATATCTTGACTGCTGCTTCCGTTGGCATCGATTGTAAAACCAAGTGATATGAAGTCTGAAAACTTCAATCTTTTCTCCATTCATTGTAATACTACATATTTGTCTAGTTGTGAGGATTTTTGTTTTCTTTATATTGAGGTGTAATCCATACTGCAGATTGTAGTCTTTAATCATCAGTAAGTACTCCA
>NW_006928875.1:0-514 GCF_000298275.1 Orycteropus afer afer
AAAACATGAGAATTTCCCTCATTCACATCTCCAGAGCACATGGGTCCAAAATCAGTATCACTGGCCCAAAATCAAGGCATCAGCAGGACAGGGCTTCTTCCTGAGTCTCTAGGGGAGAATCTAGCCTTTAATACCTTGGGTTTCTGATGGGTGCCACCATTCCTTGGTTTGTGTCCACATCACTCCAAACTTGAAAGCCAGCATCTCCAAAACTCCCTCTTCTCATCTGCATGTCACCACCTCCTTTATATGCCTGTGCCAAGACTCCCTCCCTCTTCTAAGGATACATGTGATTGCATTTAGGGTGCAGCCAGAAAACCCACACTAGTCTCTATCTCAAAATCCTTCCTCTAATCACACTGAAAACAATCCTTTTTCCAAATAAGGTCACAGTTGCAGGTTCCAGAGATTAGACCCTGAAAACTGCATGCGTTGATCAGACTATCACAGATGTACTCTCAGAGTAACAGGTGTCCCCATCTCCTTACATGTGTCCGAGAGCTGTGGGAGGTCC
>NW_006928875.1:3220-3684 GCF_000298275.1 Orycteropus afer afer
CTGAAGGACTTCGGACAGGAGATAAACAAAGAGCAGGGGAAAGGCAGTCATGCCTAAGCTCGCGCTGTGCAGAAGGGGGGTGCCGGGCCTGTGCACGCCGCCGCCGCCTCTGCCGCCGCCGCCTGGTGAAGGTGGGTATGCTGGGTGCCTGGACTTGAGGTGAGTGTACGGCCTCGGATGAGATGCCCACTGGGTGCCCGGTTCAGCGACAGTGCTGACCCTCCACCGTGACTCCAGAGTCCTTCCCCTCCGCCGTGCCTTGCAACCCCCTTCCCTGCCCAGGTCATTTTGGGCATGAGGTGTGTCCTGAGGGGGTTCCAGAGTGAAGTGGGCAAGGGGCAACAGGCAGGCAGATACTGGTTAGTGAACCCAGAGGGGTGGGAAGGGCAGGTAGCGTGGGGGCTCAGGCCGAGTCTGGGGCTCTGGATGCTGGCCCTGCACCTGGAAGAGGCAGGGGGCCAGGG
>NW_006928875.1:3909-5804 GCF_000298275.1 Orycteropus afer afer
AGCCTCCCTGGGATCCACGTGGAGGCATGGGGGCCACACGTGGCAGTGAGGTCTGCTTGGGTTGGGAAGGAACCCCTTGTGCTCACTGGCTCCTCACACCTGGTAGGCCCTGTGTGGAGGGGACTCCTGGCCAAGCCCAGTCCAATGTTTGTGGAACCTTGGCTTCCCAGGGCCAGGCAGAGGGTGGATGGGGGGTTGGACAGTCCCCCACGAAATGACTCCCCACACCATAAGGGAGAGGTGGCCTCACTCACACAGCCCAGCCCGAGAGCTTGGCACTTGCCTGGGGAGGAAGATGGGAGGTGCCCCCAGTTGGGATCAGGAGGGCCCATGGGCAAGGTGATATTTGAGCTGCATCGTTTGAAGGGTATGGCATGGAATGCCATGGCTGCATGGGCACTACAGGCAGAAGGGACGGGGCACCGACAGGGTGCTCGGGTTTGGCGGGACTGGGCATGATTGGGAAAGCCCTGGGTATGGCGGGAAAGGGAGTGTGGCCACCCGGTGGGGAGTGTGGGAAGCTGGGGCCACAGAGCCAGCCTCAGCCTCCTCTTCAAAAGGGGAGGACACACTGGCAACTGTGCGACGGGAGGTGGGGATGGGCCTAGGGTAGAGCTTGCAAGCCCCCGGGGCTGTCCTCTAGGCACCTGATCCTTCTAGGCGGGCCGTGGAACACCACCCTCGAGGACCTGTTCACCGAGTGACGTGGACACTTGAGAGCAGTCCCTGTGAAGGCTTAGCGTGTCCATCTTGCTGGTGAGCACAGTATTGGAGGTAAGACCACATGCCCAGGAAGAAGGTTCCCCCTAACCCCGGATGCTCTGCGGAGTCGCTTAGGGTCTAATGTCCGTTCTGTACAGCCCAGCCTGTCCTCTGGGGCAAGAGGGGGCCTGAGAGAAAGTTGCTGTCCCTTTGAAGGCTGGGGCCTCCTGGTGCCATGAGCTGTTTGCTCAAGGGGTTGGGTGGTGTCCCACCTCGAAGTCACCGGGGTCAGGGAGGCCAGGCCAGCCCCCTTAGGCGCCTCTGAGGGCCAGGATCTGACCTCACGCTGGATGGCTCTATGTCCACCCCAAGACCTGACCCCACAGGGGAAAATGCCCTTAGCCGTGTCTGCCCCTGTGCCCAAGTGTCCTTACCGCACACCTTGCCCCAGAGGCGCCACTTCCAGGGACCGTCCGCTCGTTTCCCCTCTCACAGAGGAGGCAACCAAGGCTCGCACACCAAATGAATTCACTCTCCCAAGTGCGTACAGATGGGGACAGCGCAGGGCCTGGCCTTCACCCCAACTGCCTGTCGCGTCTGATGCCCCAGGCCCAGGGCCTGTGCCCATCTCCGGCCTGGTGACACAGCTGGGGAGGCCCAGCCTAAGCCGGCCTGGTGGTGTGGAGGGCCAACCCAGAGCAACCCCTCAGCTGGTGTCCTGATAACTTTGGTCCCCGAGGGCCACCTTCTGTGCCACCGTGGCCAGTGAGAAGAGCTGGCCCCTACTCCAGCCTCCTGACACAGACCCCACAGGGGCCACCGACCCACTCCACCTCTGTGCGTGCTCAGTGGCAAGAGCTTCGTGGCATTAGACCACGCTGGTGTGAAATAATAGCGGTGGTATCAGCTGGGGGGCGCACTTAGACCTTGTAATGAGAAAACACAGAGGCAACACTGACTGCCTGGGCTCTTCAAACATGGAAGTGGCCCCTGAATCTGAAGCAGAGTTTGGCAGTCTGTCTTGAGGTTCCTCCTATGAGCTCCCCAGAGGTGCACAGGGCCCTCTGGTCTTGACTGAGCCGGCTCCCCTGCTTCTCCCTCTCAGTAGGCTTCCTCGCCTTCCCAAACCTCCTTTCCTGGGCTGGGACTCTTGGAAGCCCCAAAAGTCTCTGCAGACTGGTGGCGTGGGGGTT
>NW_006928876.1:0-557 GCF_000298275.1 Orycteropus afer afer
GGAGAAGATTGCCAGGGCTTGCTTTCTTGGAGAAGATTGCCAGGGCTTGCTTTCTTGGAGAAGATTGCCAGGGCTTGCTTTCTTGGAGAAGATTGCCAGGGCTTGCTTTCACAGCTTTGCTGATTGGGTTCAAATCCCAACCTTTAGGTAGTGGTGGAGCACAAACTATTTGGGCCACCCAGAGACGAGGCTTACCTTGCAAATGCCCTGCTAGCCCTCAGCTCCTGGCTTAGGTTCTGCTTCTGGATGGGTCCAACCCTAGAGCGGGCCCGAGTCCTTTGCCCACATGGGAGAATGCTAAAAGGTGTAATGGTCTCACACTCACATCAGACAGTTCCAAACAGGTGCAGAATTCTTGAAAATGCTTCCACTGGCTGAGGAGAACCTCAGATCTGGCACCAGAGGTCAACAGGCTTCCAGCTCCACTCGGGCAGGGCCAGGCCTCAGCCTCTCACTCCATGTAGACGGAGTTCCTGGAGCCTTGCTTTCAGGCATCTTTTCCCTGCTCTCAGGCTCCAGAGGAACTGACACATTGGCACCCAGAGCCCATCTCTGTT
>NW_006928876.1:2227-3444 GCF_000298275.1 Orycteropus afer afer
CTGTACAATTCTGCCATCAGATTTGGGTGAGCTGCATCTTCTTACTCCCCTGCGTAAGATGAGAGAGAACGTGTTATTTTCTTTCTTTTGCCTTATGTCTTTCCTAAGATTTTGTCCACATCCTTGGGAATTTTAAATGCGAATTATTGTCATTGATTACCTTTACACGACAGATCATTTCTTTTCAATGCAACTCTTTGACTTTTGCGTTTTTACAGTCTTCTCGCCACCGCTGAGCTGCTCATTGGCTGTACACCGCGTGTGACGTATCTTACACCAGGCCTTCCCCGTGAGTGCCTTCCTCATGTTCATCACGGCTCACTCGTCAGATTGCAATGCACATGTTTGCCAGGGAACATGGGGCCCTTCCAGGTCTGAGAGTGCCACAAGGTGGCCCCAGTCAGCAGGCCACACTTGGCAACACGGAATGCTGTTATTGTTAATCGTCATCGAGGTCATTGCAGCTCACGGTGACCCCTTGTGCACAAAGCAGAAATGCCCTCCACAGCGTTTTCTTTTGTTTTCCCCTGGATATTTTATTATGTCTTAGGCGAACCTTTACACAGCAGATTGGTTTCCCAATCACAAAGTCGTACATAAATTGTTCCGTGATGGGGGTTCCAGTCCCCACAGCGTGTCAGCACTCATCATTCCCACCCAGCGCCCCATCTCCACCCCTCCAGTTTTCCGGCCCCCCCTGCCTTCTCACCTTTGCTTTGGGTCGACGTTGCCCGTTTGGTCTTGCCTAGTTGGCTGTTTAAAGGAGCACGTTCTTCACAGGGTTTATTTTACAGGTCAATCTGTTATTCGGCTGAAAGGTAACCTCCTGGATTGGCTTCGGTTCCAGGTTAAAAGGGTGCCTTAGGGCGACAGTCTCAGGGGTCCCTCTCCTCTCCGTCAGTCCAGTAAGTCTGCTCTTTTGGATGAGTTTGACTTCTGCTCCGTGGTTCCCACATTCCAACCAGAACCTTCTACCGGGTCCCTGTCAGAGTGGTCGGTAGTGGGAGCTGCGCATCACCTGGTTCTGGTCTCAGGCCAGAGAAGGCTGTGGTTCGTGTGGGCTGTCCATCCTGTGGACCAATTTCTTCCTCGAGTCTTTGGTTTCCTTCACTCCCCTTTGTTCTAGATGGCAACAGACCAATAGTTGTCTCTTAGAGGGCCACTCGGAAGCTTTTAAGACCCCAAACGCTGCTCACCAGACTGGGATAAAAACTCAC
>NW_006928876.1:6694-7195 GCF_000298275.1 Orycteropus afer afer
ATCTTCTATTCTGTGTACGTCACCAGCCCTAACCGTCAGGGACCCCGGCTGGTAAGGAGTCCTGTCTCTGGCGCTGCCTCCCTCCCTGCTCTGTGGATGCCAGTATCCCTGGAGCTGTCACCCACCTTCCCACACTTTCCCTCTAGATCTGGGGCATTCCTGTTCACCTTGCCTCACTCTAGGTTTGTCTACACTGTTTCTTGTCTCCTCCTGGGAAAGTGGTGAAGGTGTCTCCCAGTGCTTCTCACCTGGGTCACTGCTCACTTGATTACAACATAGCCATGTTGCACCAGCCTGGCCGACAGGCCATCACTGATCTGTTGTTGTTGTTCTGTGCCGTCGAGTCGGACCTGACTCATAGCAAGCCCTCCTTGGGTTTCTAAGGCGGTGTCGCTACAGAAGTAGATTGCCCAACCTTCTTTCCGAGGAGTGGCTGGTGGGTTTGAACTGCCAGCCTTCTGGTTAGCAGTCAAGTGCCTTAGGCACCGCGCCACCAGAGCT
>NW_006928877.1:0-4157 GCF_000298275.1 Orycteropus afer afer
ATATACACACACACACACATACATACATATATATAGAGAGAGAGATTGTTCTCCCCATATGATTATACTGAATCCTTCTAACAGAGAAAATTGCATCAGTAACCAAGAAATCTACATTATACTCAAGTAGTTCCCTAATATATAAATCTTGTTGGAATGGACTTGCATTTTCAATACAAGTGTTATTACAGAATTGACTATTCTTTCCTAAACAGACCAGGTTTATGAAACTATAGCTTGAGAAAAGGATATCCTGACTGGGAGATTAAAAACAAACAAACAAGAACAGTTGCCATGGAGTAACTCAACTCCAACTCATGGCAAGCACATGCACAACATGTGTGTGGAACTGTGCTCCATCGAGTTTACAATGGCTGATTTTTCTGGAGTAGTTTACCAAGACTTTCTTCAGAGGCACGTCTGAATGGACTTGAACCTCTAAGTTTCCTGTTAGCAGCCAAGGATGCTAATAATTTGCCCCACCCAGGGACTTTGACTCAGAGATGAAGGATACTTTATGTGAAAGACATTATTGCAATTAAGCATTCAGATATAAACGGGGCTCCAAAGGTGAAACAGATTAACAAAGGACATTCCAACAAATGATAACAATAGGGGCTAATGCACAATGTTAAAAAGAAGGCTGTGGTGAGCAGTTAATGCATTATGCATTTTCTAAGTTAATTTCCTTTATCACCTTCCTCCTACAAATAGAATGTAACTCCTTCATGTCATATAACTTGCCTAGCATGATCACCATTGTGTGCTGGGTGCCTGGGTCATATATCTCAAAAAAATGGCAAACCAATACAGGGATGAGTGAACAAGTACTTTAAATGTAGGCATCAATGCATCTCACATACAGCCATTCTGAAAAATACCACTCATTGAATTTATAGCACATGGAAACAAGTTAATCCCCATATTAATGGTCTGACAACCCCCCCAAAAATGCTCCAAACTCTTTTTCTAATTGAATGTTAACATAAATAAAGGTAATAATTTATTAGTAAAAACGTATTGTTATTTCATTTCTATAGCACATTTTTTTTTTATTAAAGACACTACTAGTGATGAGTATATAACAGTCTCGTAAAGATGACCTAAAAAATCTGAAAGTGAGTTTTTTCTAGTAATTTTAGTTTTATAACATTTTTATCCTGCATCCAGGGAATTTTCCTTCACTTCCTTGCTTTTTCTTTTTATTTATTTGAATGGCATTGAGAAGGCTATGATTTTTCAAAGTCTAAAACCTGTCACTATTTCAACTATTTAACTGCTTGCCTTACGTTTTCTCAGATTAGTCTTTAATTAAATGGATTCTGAAACTCAAAAAAAAAAAAAAAAAGGCAAATTTCAGAGTCAAAGCTACTCATGAGCACTATCTAACAACTTTTTAAATTTCTTAGTCTTTGAGCAATCTAACTCAAGAGCTACACTGAGGTACAAAACAAGGGTCTCAATGTTGGATGAAATATGGATGCATATCATGAGAGGCTATTGCTTTTTATACCTCCTTGTAGCACTTAGGATGCACACTGGGTCTTTTCTGACTTCTCTATAAGAACACATAAGAACAGATTCTGCTGAAACTCCCACTTGGCAGTAAATTAAGCAAATGACTTTGTGTTCTTAGTATGTTGTTGTTGTTATGTGCCATCAAGTTGGACCTGACTCATAAAGACCCCTCCCTGGGTTTCCAAGGCAGTATCACTATGGAAGTAAATTACCTAACCTTCTTTTTGAGGAGTGGCTGGTGGGTTTGAACCTCCAGCTTCCTGGTTAGCAGTCAACTGCCTTAAGCGCCACACTACCAGAGCTCCTGCTTCTTAGTATGTTGTTGTTGCTATGTGCCATCAAGTTGGACCCGAATCATAGAGACCCCTCCCTGGGTTTCTGAGGCAATGTCACTATGGAAGTGGATGCCCAACCTTCCTTCTGAGGAGTGGCTGGTGGGTTTCAACTGCCAGCCTTCCGGTTAGCAGTCAAGTGCCTTAGGCACTATGCTGCCAGAGCTCTTAGTATAGTTGCTGGTATATGGGAATCCCTGGGGAGTGCAAATGGATAACATGCTTACCTGTTAACTGAAAAGTTGAAGGATTGAGTCCTCTCAAAGGTGACTTGGGAGATAATCCTGGTGATATTTCAAAATATCATCTATTGGAAACTCTATGGAGCCTAGTTCTACTCAGATACACATGGGGTCAAAAGTCCGCGTCACTTGTGGGCAACTGGTTTTTCTTTAGTCATGAATAAAAAACAAAAAAAACAAAACAGAACAAAAAAGAAACTCACTGCTGTCCAGTCAATTCCAACTCATAGCAACCCCCACTGGCTTTATAAGTGGGTAAATCTTTATGGAGGTAGATTGCCCCATCTTCCTTCAGCGGAGTGACTGGTGAATTTGAACTGCCAAACTTCTGGTTAGCAGTCAAATGCTAGGAACATTTATTATCTTCTTTTGGTAGATGAGGAAACCAGAGACAGAGAGAATAGTAATTGCCAAGGATTTCATGCATCAGACTTTGAGAAAACACTTTGATGGAATATTGTGCAATGCCCTTCCCTGACTTGATTCTAAATTCTTTGCCTAAATACTCTTGAGTTAAAAATTCTGAATTATTCATGGTATGTGTTACAAAAGTCATATTCAACCCAGAAGCAGAAACTGAATTTTAGAAGTTCATCTAGGTTGATGATAAAATTAATGTGTAATTATCAGAACACATGGAAATCGCAAGGTACTCTGGATCTTTCTTACAGGCCTCAGCCATCATGGATAGGTCAAAATGAGGGAAGTTTTTTCCCCATTGGGGATAGCAGAATGGGATTAAGCTCAATTGAAAGCCAGCCCTGCAGGACAACTTGATCTCAGTAAACCGTCTGTTCAGGGACTACTGAGCTTTGAGGGCAAGGACTAACAAGGATCACCAACTCCATTCTATTTCTAAAGAAATTGTAAGGATGATAATATGAAATTGTATGAAATACCCAAGATTAAGCAATGTGAAATATTATACAGTAAGCATCAAGTAAAATAGGAACATCAGAGAGACTAAAAATAAGTATGTTGTATCCACTTAGAGTGAGGAACTGGTGATTCAGTGGTAGAATTCTCATCTTCCATGCAGGAGACCCAGGTTTGATTGTCAGCCGATATACCTCATGCACAGCCACTACCTGTCAGTTAGCAACATCTTGCATGTTGCTGTTGTTGTTGTTGTTATGTGCCATCGAGTCTGACCCGACTCATAGTGACCCCTCCTTGGGTTTCCGAGGCAGTATCACTATGGAAGTAGATTGCCCAATCTTCCTTCCAAAGAATGGCTAGTGGGTTTGAACTGCCAGCCTGCTGGTTAGCAGTCAAGTGCCTTAAGCACTACACTACCAGAGCTCCCTGCATGTTCCTAGGATGTTAAAAAGGTTTCAGTGGAGTTTCCATTGAAAAATGGACTAGAAAGAAAGACTTGGTGATCTGCTTCTGAGAATCAGCTATTGAAAATCCTATGGATCACAAAGATCCAATCCACAACTAATCATGGGGACAATGCAACACCAGGCAGTGTTTCGTTTGGTTGCACATAGGTTTCCCATGAGCCTACTGCTGACTGCTGGCAGCTAACAATAGCAATAATTAGCTTAAAGAGTGTACTATAGGGGATGCAGGGATGAAAAATCAGAGTCTAAAGATGAGTCTCCCATTGAAGGCTAAAGAGACAACAACTGAGTTTCCCTCCTGGGGCTTCGTGGAGTGTGATCCTGGGGACCATTGCCCCTGGAGATCCTGCAGACTTAAACCTTCATATCTTCACATCTATATACTTATTTCACAACAACAACAACAACAAAAAGGGAGATCCAGTAGCGTAGTGCCTAAGGCACTTGAATGCTAACCAGAAGGCTGGCGGTTCAACCCCACCAGCCACTCCTTGAAAGGAAGATGGGGCAATCTACTTCCGTAGTGATACTGTCTTGGACACCCAAGGAGGGGTCACTATGAGTCCGGTCCAACTCGACAGCCAATAACAACAACAACAACAAATATATATATATAGAAGGTTGGGCAATCCTACTTCCGTGGTGATACTACCTCGGAAACCCATGGAGGGGTCACTATGAGTCAGGGCTGACTCGACGGCACATAACAACAACTAATA
>NW_006928877.1:4257-5653 GCF_000298275.1 Orycteropus afer afer
ATATACTTACATATTACTTACTGCATGCCAGATCATATTCTAAGTGCTTTACCAATATTAATATATTCAATCACCAATAAGATATTATGACGTAGGTATTATTAACAGCCTCATTTTACAGACAAAGAAGCTAAGGCACAGAGGAGAAATAACTTGTCCAAGGCTACAGGCTTAGTAAATAGGAAATGAATTCAGAGACAGTAGCTCCAGCCTCCTCATTTTCAACCACTCTACCATGTGAAGAGGATTTCTGTGGGTAGGGATCTGATCAGTGACACTGACCTTAGATTTTCACATATTTCTGAAGTATTACCAGAGACAACAGATTTTTTTCCAAACAAAATATCAAAGTCTTCATGGGCTTTAGTTTGAAAATTATGAAATTAAATTCTCCATAAAATAATAATCATAAGCAATCTTTCATAAGAAGTATGTATATACACACAGTTCTATACATATATATAATTTGTAATTATATATAAATAATAAAACAAAAAAATATTACTTTTTCAGATGCAAAATTTGCCCATTTCAACCAACGGGGAAAAAAAAACCTTCTTCTCTTGGACTGGCTTACCCATGGTTTGCAAGGCTCTCATCAAAAGATGGTAGCAATGACCATGAGAGAAGGAAACATCATTGTCTGGGGCCCAGAAAACCTTGTGGCCGTGAAAAGCCCTTCTTAAAAAGTGGAGGCTAACAGGATAGGGTTGATTTGAAAGTTTAGAAGTATTCTAATAGGAAAAGAAGAGCTTATAAAATATGATCTATTTCAAAATCAAGAGGAATTATTAATTTAATATTATTCTCTTTCTATTTTACACTAATTATGTATTATAGAGTCAGCAGCTGTCAATGCCTTTTAACCATTTAGAGACATACAAATTCCAATTAATGTTTGTAGGAAAATCATATTCCCTCCAGACCAGGCAGCAAAATCTCTTTTGATTTCTTCACTGGGGCCTTAGTTTGAAGAATTAAGAACAGATTTACCATGGCAGCAAACATATCTGATGGAAATTTTTTCATATTTTAAGAAAGAGTCATAGGTAGAATGAAGATATCAGTTATACAAAACCATTAAGCTCATCCATCATATATGTATCAAGTGCCTACTGTCTATCCAACACTGTAGATACAATGATGCATCACAACAATGTTTCTACCTCATGGAACTCATGGCCTAATCTAGGACATAGGTAGTCAAATTCTCAGAGAAAGAAATTTATAATTACAAACTAAGATCTGTGACCTAAAGGACAGTTCATTGAGCACGTATGAGTCGAAAGCTGTCATAGATTTAATCAAAGGCATCCAAATTGGTAAGGAAGAAGTCAAACTATCCCTATTTGCTGATGATATGATCCTATACCTAGAAAACCCAAGAGACTCTGTA
>NW_006928878.1:0-3055 GCF_000298275.1 Orycteropus afer afer
AGACTTACATTACCATACACAAAAGTTAACTCAAAATAGATCAAAGATCTAAATTTAAGAACTAAAACTAGAAAACACTTAATAGAAAACAGGGGCAAATCTTCATGACCTTGGATTTGGCATTAGTTTCCTAAATATGACAACAATAAAACAGCAACAAAAGAAAAAAAGAAATTAGACTTTAATAAAATTACTAATTTTCTGCACCAAATGACACTTTCCAGAGAGTGAAAAGACAGTCCACAGAAGGAAAGAAAATATTTACAAATCATATATGTAATAAGGTTTAATATCCAGAATATATAAAGAACTCCTACAATGGAGCAGCAAAAAGACACAGCCCAAATGAAAAATGGTCCAAGACCATTGAATAGACATTTCTCCAAAGAAGATATACAAATGACCAATAAGCACATGAAAAGATGTTCAACACCACTTACCAAAAAACCAAACTCACTGCCGTTGAAGTGGATCCAATTCATAGAGACCTCTCCTTGGGTTTCCAAGGCAGTATCAAGGAAGTAGATTGCCTAACCTTCCTTCCAAGGAATGGCTGGTAGGTTTGAACTGCCAGCTTTCTGGTTAGCAGTCAAATGCCTTAGGCACTATGCCACCAGTGCTCCCCAACAGTCATTTGGGGAAATGCAAGTCAAAACCACAGTAAGATACCCCTTCACGCCTACAAGAATGGCTATAATTAACAATAGAAACAGAATTACCACATGACTCAGCAATTCCACAGCTAGGTATATACCCAAAAGAATTGAAAACAGGGATTCAAACAGAAACTTGTAGGTGGCTCTGGTGGCATAGTGCCTAAAGCATTTGACTATTAACCAGAAGGCTAGCAGCACCAGTCACTCCTTGGAAGGAAGCCTGGGACAATCTACTTCCATAAAGATACCGGCTCAGAAACCCAAGGAGGGGTCACTATGAGCTGAATCCAACTCTGGGGCAGTAAGTTTGGTAATTTTTTGGGTTTGATACATAACAGAATTATTCACAATAACCAAAAGGTAGAAATACCTTAAGTGTTGATCAACAGGTGAATGATAAGCAAAATGTACTACATCCATACCACATATGACTTTCGATTCAGACATAAAAGGAATGAAGTTCTTCAGATAAGTGCACACCCATGTTCATTGCACCACTATTTACAATAGCAAAAGAGATGCATACCACCTAGGTGCCCATCAACAGAAGAATGGATAAGCAAACTATGATTCATATACACAATGGAATACTATCCAACACTAAAGAATAATGCAGAATCTGCAATACACTGCATAACGTGGATGAACTTGGAGGACATTATGCTGAGTGAAATAAGTCAATCACAGAAAGACACATAGTGTATTAGTTCATTATTGTAAAAAGTCAAGGAAAGGTTTATATATGGAAGGAAACTTTCTTTATTGGTTACTAGGGGTAGGAGGGGAGGGGGGAAAACACTGCAAAAATAGAAGGGGGAAAAAAAAAAGGAATGAAGTTCATACAGATGCTATAATATGGATTACTCTTGAAAACAGAAGGACAAATATTGTATGATCCCACTTATATTAAATATCCAGACTAGGCAACTTTCAGAGAGACAGAAATTAGATTTAGAGATTTACAAGGGCTGAGATAAGGAGTTCTGGTGGTGTGATGGTTAATGTAAGTATTGAAGCCTAAGGTACCTTATAGGGAAGTTCTGCTCTGTTATATAGGGTCACTATGAGTTAGAATCGATTGGATGTGTTCAGTCCAAGCTCTCTAAAGTCAGACAATTGTCCATCCTTCTGTCTTTAGCATGCTTCTTCTACTTGAGCTGAGCCAGCCTCCTCACTGCTCACTGAAATGCCTGTGCCTGACTTTGAAACATGCTTATGCTCAGCTCACATCCCCCTTGAAGCCATCCCAGAAAATCCAGCTCACATCAGCCTCTCTCTTCGGAATATATCAAATTCTCCTAATATTTTGTGATAGTGAACATTGTTATGTAGCTGTTACTCTGTGCATTGTTTCTTTATCTAGTTGTCAAAGTCTCAGGGAAGGAAAACTACCTTCTATGCATCCTAACACTGTTGGTACATGATGAAAGTATTTAATGTTTGTGGTAGTTAAGTTTGTGTGTCAACCTGCTTGGGCCTGGTTGAGTGGCTGGGCAGCTGGATGTAGTATTCCCCATGATGAGATTGGTAATCAACTCCATGGTGGAATCTACTGTGTGCAGCTGAGTAGCTGCCTTAGGGATGTGGTCTGTTTCCAATATACAAGGTAAAGAAGTCTGGGGGAATAGACTCTAGCTTATGGCACACTTGAACCCTGCATGTAGGGTTCATTATTCAATAGCCTGCCATGCTCTGGTGACTTTGGGACTTTTGATGGACTTGAATTAATGGCTTACCATGTGGTTTGGTAACATCAGGACTGTGCCTTTTTATTTGTCAACCTTGGGTTTGTCAGCCTCATCAGCTAGCAGCTGTCTGAGTAAAGAAAAGCCTCTAGCTCCATTGGGCTGGGAGCAGGAGGCAGAGCTGAAGCCCAAGTTTGAAGGGATTTCACCTAGCCCCTAGACCCTTGCACTTTGAACTTGGAATTAAAGGCTCCAAACGGTGAGAGAATAAACTCCTGTTTGTTCAAGCCATTCCATTTGTGGTATATTGTCAGAGAAGCACTGTTGTTGTTGCTGTGTGACATCGAGTTAGATTTGACTCACAGTGACCCCTCCTTGGGTTTCCGAGGCTGTATCACTGTGGAAGTAGATTGCCCAACCTTCCTTCCAAGGAGTGGCTGGTGGGTTTGAATGCCAGCCTTCTGGATAGCAGTCAAATACCCTAGGCAGTAGGCTACCAGAGCTCCTAGGTAACCAAAACAATGTGCTTGGCTGGTTTAAAGATTGCAGGTTTGGGTCCACCTAGAGATGCCTCAGAAGAAAGCTTGGAGATGTACTTCCAAAACATCAGCCATTGAAAACCTTATGGAGTGTAATTCTACTCTGACACACATGGATTGTCACCCTGAATTAGAATTCAGTTGCTTGACAACAACTGGTTTATTTTTGGTTTTA
>NW_006928878.1:3695-5306 GCF_000298275.1 Orycteropus afer afer
ATTAAATATAAACACAAAAATGTCACAATGCCTCTGAGACAACAGAGCATCACAGTCCACACAAAGAAGCAAGATAAAGCAGGAGAAATAAGGGACCAGGATACAGATGGAATTCAAAAGAATTATATTTAGGTATCATCAAAGGATTGAGAGACAGATCAAGAAAACACGGAGAAAATCATAGAACAATTTTGAAAGACAATACAAGAACATAATGTCAAAATAAATGAAAAATTAGAAATGATACAAAATACACACACAGAAACCCAGAAGATTAATACTAAATTTTCAGAAACAAATAAATGATTGAATGGGCAAAGGAGCAGAATTAAATCAATGGAAGACAGAATTAGGGAGATGGAAGACAAATAACTGAACACTTCTTTGGAATGGGATAAATCAGAAAAAAAGATCAAAACAAAATGAAGAAAGCCTAAGGTTCATGTGGGATACCATCAAAAGGAATAAACTACATGTATTTGGAATTCCAGAACAATAAGAGACAAATAAAACCACAGAGAAAATTGTCAAAGATTTGTTGGAAGAGATTTTTCCTGGTATGATGAAAGATGAGAATATATCCATTCAGGAAGTCCAATGAACCCCAAACAGGATAGACCCCAAAAGAAAATCATGAACACATATCATCACCAAACTCAACAAAACCAAAGACAAAGAAAGAATCATGAGAGCAGCACAGGAAAAACAAAAAGTTGCCTACCAGGGCCCACTAATAAGACTAAGCTCAGATTTCTCAACAGAAACCATGCAGGCAAGATGACAGTGGGATGGTATATATAAAACACTGACAGAGAAAGCTTTCCAAGCAAGAATTATGTACCCAGCAAAATTGTCCCTCAAATATGATGGTGAAATTAGGACATTCCCAAATAAGCAGAGATTAAGGGAATTTGTTAAAACCAGACCAAACTTACAAGAGATGCTAAAGGGAGCCCTTTAGATAGAGAAGCAAAAACAGCCAACAACTGACCATTAACACACATGACGATATAACCCAGAAACCAACCCAGCTATGGAAGTATCCAAAGTAAATAAGCCTACAGGATTGTAAACAAGGAACCAGACACACCAACTGACAAATGCGGAAAACTACAAACCAAAAAGAGGGGAAAAAAACTGTGTCATTACAGAACTTCTAGATGGTAAGGAAGTCAAGACAACTACAAGATAGAACGGACTGTTCAAAACTTGGGAAGAAAAGTATAAATCACAGGGTAACCTCAAAGAAAAATGATAAACCTTCACATCAAAATAAAAAAGAGGAACAACACAAATGTTCAGCAAATACTAAAACAATAGCAACGAAGGAAGTGAAAACACGATCCATAAACAAAACTAGCTCAGCATAGAAAATTATATGGAACAAAGAAATCAACACAATGAAAAAGCACATAACAAAAATGACAGCAACAAATTCCTATTTGCTGATAATTACATATCTGGCTAGGGACTTATCTCTAAGATTGATGGAAAACTCCAACGCGTCAACACCAAAGGAATTAACAATCCAATTGAAAAATGGGCAGAAGACATGAATAGACATTTCACCAAAGAGGATATTCAGGTGGCCAGCTAATACATGAAGAGATG
>NW_006928879.1:0-583 GCF_000298275.1 Orycteropus afer afer
ATCAATACCATTTATAATAGCTACCAAAAAAATAAAATACTTGGGAATAAATCTTACCAGGGACACAAAAGACCTCTACAAAGAAAACTATAAAAGATTACTTCAAGAAATTATAAGGGATCTACATAAATGGAAGAACATCCCATGCTCGTGGATAGGAAGATTAAACATTGTGAAAATGTCAGTTCTATCCAAAGCAATCTATACATTCAATGCAATACCAACCCAGATCTCATCAACATTCTTTAGGGATATGGAAAAACCAATCATTAACTTTATACGGAAAGGAAAGAGTCCTCAGATAAGCAAAACACTATTGAAGAAGAAGAACAAAGCAGGAGGTCTCACACAGCTGGATCTCAAAACCTACTATACAGCCACAACAGTCAAAACTGCCTGGTATTGCTTTAATGACAGACACATAGACCAATGGAATAGAATTGAGAACCCAGAAATAGATCCATCGACCTATAGTCAGCTGATCTTTGACAAAGGCTCAAAATCCATTAAATGAGGAAGAGAATGTTTGTTTAATAAATGGTGCTGGCAAAACTGGAGATCCATTTGCAGAAAAATGAAACAA
>NW_006928879.1:1663-5467 GCF_000298275.1 Orycteropus afer afer
ACATGCATAGGGTTGGCAGACAATGGTCCTATAAGTTTATGTGAATGATCAGAATTCCCAGGTGTATAGTAGAGCTGACAAGGGGCAAGGTTGTGGTCATGGCTTGGTCACAGCCAGCTACCCAGAGGGACCAAGTAGTTGAACCTGTGGGCTCAGGACCTTAATCATAGGGGACATCAAACTCAATTGGCATAACATATGGTACAAAACATTTTTCCACCTCCTAGTTTGGCAAGTAGCAACTGCCAAAAGCTAGCAAGCTGCCATCTAGATGCAATGATGGGTCTCTCCTCGTTCAGAACAAAGAAGAATGAAGAAAACCAAAGATTCATGGAATCAATTAGTCCTCATGACAGGTACACCATGCAGTCCTCAGCCCATATGACTATGAGACCAGAAGAACTAGATGGTGTCCAGCTACCACTGTCATCCACTTGGAAGGGGACCTATGTAGTAGATCCTTGATAGAGAGGAAGAACAATGTGGAACAAAACTCAAAATCATTTGGAGAAAAAAAAGAAAAAGGGGAGGGGTGACCGGGTTTGCTGGTCTGATAGAGCCTGGTGGAACCACTGAGACTATGGCCCCTAGTTGCTCTTCAGGTCTGGAAGTGAACCCACACCTGTGGCTTCCAGCCAAATAATAGACAGTCTTATGAGTGGAACATTTACCTGAGGTAGATACACTCCTTGAAGAGAACAATCATGGGAGAAAGAAGGGCTGCTTATGCACAAGGAGACAGCTCACGGGGCAGGAGTGTGTGGAGGGATGGACACAAGGAAGAGGTAACTATTGGGAGGAAGTGGAGGAGTGCTGTTTCATTGTGGTAAATTGTGGTCAGTGTCATGAGACAAAGTGTATGTGAACTGCTGTATGGAAAGTGAATTTGCTCTGTAAAGTTTCACCCAAATCACAGTAAAAAAAATAAATAAATAAATAACCTGACAGAAGCATCTGATCTCCTGTAACCTTACAAAGGGGGAGGAGGATCAAGATCAGGATCAACAGCCCAAGGCTCATTCCTATGAAACATAGGTCAGACATACCTCTACCTGCCAACATTTTTACCAGTTTTGACAATAATTGTCCCTCCCATCGAACTCCCTATTTTTCTGCTGGATTTGATAATTCATTGCAATGGCCACGCAGAACTCACAGACAATATTCATGATTATGGGTTTTATTAGGGAAGTAACACGTTGTAAATCGAGATCAGAAACAACTCAGGACACAATACTTCGATCAGAACAGCCTCTTCTCAGCAGTGCCAGGAGGTACACCTCTCTCTAGACCTTGCCCTCTTGGCTCCATAAGATCTTGGCCTCTACTGTGTCCAGGCAGGTCTTACAAAGTTTTTTAGCTCTGTCAAAAAAATGTCCAGAGGCATCCCACCCCACCAGTAAACCTGCTGCCCAAAGGCACTCAGCTTCTTGGTCCAGGAGTCAGCAAATCTAGCTTTACATATAAGTGCCTAGAGGCACCACAGTCCACCAATAAGTCTTTTTCCAGAATGCATTCAGCTTTCTCACTTCATAAACCAGGAAGCCTTGATTTCTTGAGACAACGTTGGTCTCTTGGTTGTGCTGCTTCTGCTGCACCGTTTCTCTGCTGCCATTTCTCAGCAGTGTTACAGTGCTCTGTGTCCTAGGTGAAGGAGGTTCAGCGCAGGGATCTCAGGTCCAAAGGACTCACTCCACTCTTGGTTCTTCTTTTTTAATGGTAGTGAATTCCCCCTTTGCACCTCTGGGATGACTCATTTTAAGCCTAGCCGGATGGCAAAACTGATTCATCCCCCTGTTAGGGTTCCATACACCTTATGTGCATTAGTAGCAAGCTATTCAATTCTCTTGGTGGGCCACAAGAACCTCACATTTTCATAGTCCTACCCAGTCATTTGGGGAGTTCTGGTGGCATAGTGCCTAACACATTTGACTGCTAACCAGAAGTCTGGTGGTTCAAACCCACGAGCCACTCCTCAGAAGGAAGACTGGGCAATCTACTTCCGTAGAAATACCACCTTGGAAACTCAAGGAGGGGTCACTATAAGTTGAGATCAACTTGACGGCAGTGAGTTTGGTTATTTAGTTTTTGTCCAGTCATTTGGTGGGAGTTACAAAGATGATGGCTAAGAAGGGCCACAATAAGTAATTCACTGCACTGGAGTTTTCTATTGTAGAAAGTTATAGCCCTTTTCCTATCTGAGGATGCTTTCTCTGGCGTTTCCTCCTACCAGGGTGTATAAAAATTAAACAATGGGTGAATGCAATAAAAGTGATGTTGATGCTGCATTGGAAATATCGTAACAAAGCAAAATTTGTTGAAGCAAAAGGGTGCTGTGACCCAGTTGTGAGGCCCATAGCATACCAAGTTGTAAACCAGGCTATGTCTAATGAGTCTTCTATAGGGGTACATCTCAACAGATAGGTTGATAGTTGGACTCCAAGAAGCCAGTGCATGGGGAAAAAAGGACCATTCACCACCAGGAATAGAAGTGCATCTTTTTGGGCAAAGAGGAGTCCAGGAATAAAGGTAGGCAAGAATTCTGTGAATAGCTTATGCTCCAAAAGACAACTTTAATATTTTAGCAATATGCAAGCACAGACAGCATAAAGCTAATCAGGCAGGTAAGAACTATCTTATCCTCTTTACCTCTTCTTCCTCATCCTGTTTCAACTCTGACAATTAAAAAAAAACAGCTAATGGGGAAGAGGTAAGCAAAGAAATAATAGATACCAGAAGCAGTATGCTTTCTGTTGTGGATTGAATAGTGACTCTTCTCCCCAAAATATGTCTTGAAACACTAGCCTCTATACCTGTGAAAAAGAACCCTTATGGCACATTGGTTAAGCACAGGGCTGCTAAGTTAAGGGTGGGCATTTTGAACCACCGGTTTCTCAGGAGAAATATGTGGCATTCATTTTCCATAACGAATCCAGCCTTGTATTCTTTCAAGCCGCCAAGATGTAACTATTGGTCTCCTCTCATCTGGAGCAAAGAAGAGTGAAGAAAATCAAAGGCATCTGGAAACAATTAGTCCAAGGATAAGAACATCAGCCTTCATGACCCTAAGGCAGAAGAACTAGATGGTGCCTGGCTACCAATTCCAAATGCTTGGAAAAGGATAAAAACTGGAGATCCTGGATAGACTGGGAGGGAAAATGTGGAACAAAATTCAAAAACACAAAAATGACCAGAATTACTAGTCAGATGGAGACTAGTGGAACCCCCTGAGACTATGGCCTCCGGTTACCCTTTGGGCCTGGAAATGAACTCTCTTCCATGAATTGGCTCTCAGCCCAACACTAGAAAGACCTACATGCAGAACACCTACCCTAGGGCAATGCACCCACCTACTCGAGGGAGATGCACCCCTTAGAGTAATCAGCCATGAGAGACCACAGGGGCAGCATTCACACAGAGGGAAAGCTGGACAGACAGGAATGCATAGTTAAGAAGGTCACAGGGAGAGGGTAGTCACAAGGAGGGAAGGGGAGGAGAGTTTTTTTGTGGTTGGGGGTGGTAATGGGGAGTGAAATCAAATGTGCATGAACTGTTGAATATAAAACAAATTTTCTTTGTAAAATTGCACCCAAAACACAATAAATAAATTTTTTAAATACAGTAAAACAAAATCAGGAAAAAAAAAAAAAGAAAGAAAGAAAAAGAATATAGCTTTGAAACCCTATGGATCACTTCTACTTTGTCTTATAGAGTCACTACGGGTGAGAATAGACTCATCAGGCAACAGATTTGGTTTTAGTTTTTTGTAATCCCATTTGGTAATAGAGTTTTCTATGTTATGTT
>NW_006928880.1:0-519 GCF_000298275.1 Orycteropus afer afer
TTTTCTTGTTTAGGTGTGTTTATGTAGTAATATAATATTGAAATTTTAATTTACATTTGCCTTGAAGTTAATGATAATAAGCAACTTTGCATGTTGAATTATCATACATGTATTTATTTTTTGAAAAATGTATTTTCAAAACTGTTTTGGATGAATTATCTGTCCTTTCATTGTTGAGTTTAAATATTGTTTATAAAGATCATTTCAAAACACTTATTACATACATGTTTTGCAAATTATTTTTTTCAGATTGTTTTCTTTGTTATCACAATGCCTATTTTTACATTAATAACACATAGTCTTAATTAATGGAGCTTTATAATAAATCTTAAGAACAGATAATGTGCATTATGCAACTTTCTCATTTTCAAAATTGCTTTGGTCCTTTTCAATTCCGTATAAATTTTCGAGTCAAAAAAAAAGGCCTACTGCCATTTTTAGAGGATTGAACTGTGCTTTTTTTTGGGGGGGGGGAGTTTTCTAGTGAAAAAAATCTGTCTGTTCCCTTTTATTTCCCCC
>NW_006928880.1:2579-3662 GCF_000298275.1 Orycteropus afer afer
AAGCAATGCACGGCACTGGGAAAATCAGCTCCAAAATATCTCTTTAACATGTTAAAAAGTAAAGACACAAGGTTGAAGACTAAGGTGTGTGTGACTTAACCCATGGTATTTTCATTCACCTCATATGTATGAGAAAGCTGGATAATGAACGAGGAAGATCAGAGAAGAATTGATGCATTTAAATTATGGTGTTGGTGAAGAATATAAAATATACCATGGGCTGCCAGAAAAACAAAGAAATCTACTTGGGAAGAAGTACAGCCAAAATGTCCCTTAGAAGAGACGATGGAGAGACTTCATATCTCGTACTTTTAACATGTTATCAGGAGGGACAAGTCCTTGGTTACCATCATGCTTGGTAAAGCAGAAAGTCAGCTAAAAAGAGGAGGACCTTCAATGAGATGGATTGACAAAGCAGTTGCCACAATGTTCTCAAACATAATAATGAATGTGAGGATGGTGCAATACCAGTAAGTGTTTCATTCTGTTGTACATAGCATTGCTATGAGTTGGAATTGACTCAGTGACACCTTTCAACAACATTAGGTATATCAGATTTTTTTTTCTATTTTTATTTAGTTTTTAAATAAAAAACTAAATAAAATAAAGCTAAATAAAAATAGAAAAAAATTCTTACATATACTTAAAGGAAAATATTTCATCTATATGAAATCATAATATGTCAAGACTATAGACTAACATCATCCCATGTCTGTGATTTTGCTATAATGTTGTGGTTTCTATGTTGTGATGATGGCAGAAGCTAGATTATATAACTAATACCCCCAAGTTGACCCATGATGGATAGGTTTCACTGGTGATTCCAAACCAAGAAACTCTAAGAAGGAAGGCCCGATGCTTGACTTCTAAAAATTAGGTACTGGAACTCTTATGGAGTACAAAGGCTTATTGTCCTATTTGCTCATCTTAGGTACATTATTAGGAGGGATCAATCAAAGGAGAAAAACATAACAATTTTTGAAGTAGAAGATCATGAAGGGTGAGGGAGATGCTTGTTGAGATATATTGGCACAATAGTTGCTAAATTAGGCTAAATATGCTGGCTATCTTTAGGATGACACC
>NW_006928880.1:6547-7288 GCF_000298275.1 Orycteropus afer afer
AGTTAGCATAATGTAGCTCACAAAGAAAATGTTTTACATCCCACTTTGATGAGTAGAGACAAGGGTCTTAAAAACTTGTGAGCAGCTATCTAAGTTGGAACTATTTGTCTCTCCCTGTCCAGAGAGAAGAAGAGTGAAGAAAATCACAAACCCAAGGAAATAGTTTGTCCAAAGGACTATAGGATCATGTGAACCCCATCCTCCAAGACTGTAAGACAAGAAGAAATATATGGTGCCTGGCTACCACTGCTAACTCCTCTGAAAGGGATCACAATAGGAATTCCTGGATAGAATAAGAGAAAAATGTGGGAAAAACTCAAAATCACAGAAAAGACCAGGCTTACTAGTCTGATAGAAATGGTGGGAACCCCGAAGGCTATTGCTCTTAGCACTCCTACAAGCCTGGAACTTAACTCACTCCCATGGCTCAACCTTCAGTGAAAGAATAAACAGTCCTATAAGATAAGCAATAACATCAGGGGGGCACGCAGTTCTTAGAAAAATTAACCACACATCATCAAAAAAGCAGGTTTGTCCAGGAATAAAGCTCTGAAGTCAGGAAGGGATAGGAAAGGAGGATAAATGGAAATGGTAAGCACAGGAAGTGGACAGCATACTGTTACTCTTGATTGATTGTAGAGATTCCAATCAATGTCACAAATAAAATGTATATGAATTATTGAAAGGAAAACCAACGTGCTCTGTAAACTTTCGTCAACCTAATTAAAAAAAAAAAAAAAA
>NW_006928881.1:0-1499 GCF_000298275.1 Orycteropus afer afer
ACAGGAGCTCTGGTGGCGTAGTGCCTAAGGCATTTGACGGCTAACCAGAAGGCTGGCAGTTGAAACCCACCAGCCACTCCTCGGTAGAAAGACTAGGCATTCTACTTCTGTAGTGATACTGCCTCGGAAACCCAAGGAGGGGTCGCCGTGAGTCAGGTCCGACTCGACGGCAGTGAGTTTTTTTTACTTGCCTAATGGTTGTCCAGTCTCTTCTCGGGACTGAAGGGGCCGATCCCCTCGCAGCTCGCACCATCTGTTTGCATCGTGGACGTTTTCTGCTGCCAGGGGTCAGCTTCCCTGGGCAGGAGGAACAGGCTTCTCCAGTGGACTGGGTGACTGTGACCTAGAGCCCAGGCCAGCGGCTCCCAGGCTGCTGCTGTCTTTGCCTCCCTTTGCACAGACCCGATGCCAGCGGCCACGTCAGGACACTCGTTTCGTCACAGCAGGGCTCGTGGGTGGTGGTGTTTCATGAGCCCCCTGTTACTCAGCTACAGGGACCTCATGGGTGAGTTTTGGCTCACGGTTGAGAGAGCATCTTGGGGCAGGAGTCTCAGGGAGTCCTCCGGTTTCGACCGGTCCAGTAGGTCTGGACGTTTGAGAATTTGAGCTTCCGGTCCACATTTTTCACCCATTGTGCCAGGATCTGTGTGTTACGGCCCTGATCAGAGTGGTAGTGGCAGCCAGGCCCTTCTAGTTCTGGCCTTAGGAGGAGGCCGTGGTTTGTGCAGACTGCTGGCCTTACAGGCTCCTTTCTTCTCTGTCTTTGGTTTCCTTTGCTCTGTTTTGTTTCAGACGAGTGGAGACCAACAGTCACTTGCTAGCTGGCCACTTGGAAGATTTTAAAACACCAGACACTATTCACCAAGGGGGGGCAGAGGGCAGAATTTATGAATTGTATTGCCAGTTGGCCGAGATATCCCACACGACTATGGTCCTAATCATTCAGACCCAGAACACCAGTCCTGCGAGGTGTTTGGTCGTGTCTAAGAAGTACCCATGACTGTGTCCCTGTGTGCTTTGTTACGTGTGTGAACATATATGTGTTTTATTACATACTTGAATGTATGCACCCTGGTGCATCTTGTATATATGTGCACACACGCTTACATACGTACACAACTGTACACAGTGTTTCATTATGTACTCAAGTATGTGTACACGTTTATATATATAGATGCACACGTGTGCACACACGTGTACACACATACACGTGTGCACACACATATACATATGGAACCACACGTGGGCCTTCTGGGTGTTACTGTCCTTGCAGAGTTATCTCTGTCAGTGTTTACTAGCAATGCCCTTTTCCTTGTGTCTCAGTGACATTGACCTTGTTCAAGTGGTGACCTTCACCCACACACTGTACATGTCTTTCTTTCTTTTTTTTTTAATTTAATTTTATTGTGGTTTGGGTGAAGATTTACAGAGCAAATTCACTTTCCATACAGCAGTTCACATATACTTTGTCTCATGTCATTGACCACAGTTTACAATGC
>NW_006928881.1:8039-9646 GCF_000298275.1 Orycteropus afer afer
AGAGAGCTGCATCCTTTCTAGCAACTTCTCTGGGGAGAGCTGTGTTTTTTCTAGAAACTTCTCTGGCAGGGCTGCGCCCTTCTGTTATAGAGAGAACAGCGTGAACCCGAGTGCGCCTCCGTTTTGCCCTGATGGCCTTCGCCTGGCGGGTCTCTGCTGAAGTTGCCCGTGGTGCCGTTCACGGCCTGCCTCTGACTTGCCGTCCCTCCCAAGGTCGTCCTACCACTGCCGCTTCTTCGTCCTGCCCTGCTGCTTCTTCGGCTTTGTGGGGAAGTACCCCCGTCGGCAGAGCCAGAAGACGCAGTACCGCGAGTACCTGGATTTCATCAGGGAGGTGGGGCTGGCCTGCGGCTTCCACGTGGAGGAGGACTGCCTTCGGATCCCTTCAACCAAAAGGGTACGTCTTGCCGCTGCTGCCGGCCTCGGGGCTGTGTCGCACGGTCACAGGTGACACCGTGCCACCTCTGCTGATCCTGCGTTTGCGGGAAAGTGCTCTGCTGCGTTTGGCTCGGGCTTGGGGGCCTGCTGGGGTCAGTCTTCCCTGGGACCCCAGCTCTTCCTCCCCACCTTGCCGGCTCTGAGACCCACGGGGGTTCCTGAGGTCAGTCTTCCTGGAGACCCCAGCTCTTTCTCCCCGCCTTGCTGGCCAGGTAGAACTCTCCAACCTGAGGGTGGCCTCAGTGGTCACACCCTGCTGCTTGTGTGGATTCCTGAGTGAGTGGCAGACAGCAGGGCTTGTGCAGAATAAAGTCACGTCTCCACCAGGTCAGTCCACAGCTGCAGTGTCTCTGGGGGTGGCTGGAATGGCTCCTTACACTATGAAAGCAGAGTTGCCGCAGTGCTGGCCAGGGGCTGGGGAGACCCTGTAGGATCCGGCCCTTGCTCACAAAAGGGCCACATGGGCCATTCCCGTTCCTTGAGTTTTCCAACATCTCTTGCAAGATTCTGGCAGTGTGCCCTTGGGAAAATGAACCCGCCCCGTCCAAGCTGCAGAGCGTGGTTGCTGGAGTTGGAAGGACCAACATCAGGTTCCCTCCTAGCCCTTGGCTCTGCCACCCCCCAGCAGTGCTGTCTCAGGCCAGTCGCACAGCTCCCCCAGCCTACGACCCCGTCTGTAGACAAGACAGCAGTGCTTGCCTATGGCTGGGTGGAGGACGAGACAGGCATGTGTTTAAGCCCTGCTGTGGTACGTGGCCCTCCCTGGGAGCTCACTGGTGGTGGACGGCCCGGGGCCCTGCGCAGGTGCCACGCACAGTGTTGGTGTCGATGCTGTTGCCAGCTCATCTCGGAGCTCACATTCAGTCTCGTTTGCAGAATCTCCCACTGTCTGGGCTGGGCCGCCACGGTCCCGTGAGGTGGGTCAGAGTCTCCCGCTGTCTGAGGGCTGGGCCGCCACGGTCCTGTGAGGTGGGTCAGAGTCTCCCACTGTCTGAGTGCCCCCTGCTGGCCACCACAGTCCCATGAGGTGGTTCAAAGTCTCCTGCTGTCTGAGGGCTGGGCCACCATAGTTCTGTGAGGTGGGTCAGAGTCTCCCGCTGTCTGAGGGCTGGGCCACCACGGTCCTGTGAGGTGCGTCAGAGCCTCCACACTGTCTGAGGGCCCCCTGC
>NW_006928881.1:9746-10984 GCF_000298275.1 Orycteropus afer afer
GGGACCTCCTTAGCCTGTGAGGGCTGTCTGGGCCACGCCCTTCGATCCAGGGAGGGCTGTCCAGGGCCATGCCCTGTGAGCCTGGTGGTGCTGTCCAGGCCACGCCCTTCGATCCAGGGAGGGCTGTCCAGGCCACACCCTGTGAGCCGGGGAGGGTTGTCCAGGGCCACACCCTGTGAGCCTGGTGGTGCTGTCTGGGCCACGCCCTGCGATCTGGGGAGGGCTATCCAGCCACGCCCTGCGATCTGGGGAGGGCTGTCCAGGCCACGCCCTGCGATCTGGGGAGGGCTGTCCAGGGCCATGCCCTGTGAGCCTGGTGGTGCTGTCTGGGCCACGCCCTGCGATCTGGGGAGGGCTGTCCAGCCACGCCCTGCGAGCCGGGAATGACAGCCTGGTAGCACTGTCCGAGCTTTGCTCTCAGTTCTGTTTGTCTTGAAACCTCTGTTGCGGTGCAGAAGGCTGGTCGCGGGTGCACACGTGTGTGACACTGCGGGTGGGTTTCTGCACCTCCTACCCAGGTGTCTGTGAGGTCAGGGGTCAGGGAGGCCAGGTGCTTAGAACGGCAGCCAGCTCCTGGAGCCGAGCGTGAGTGGCGTTGCCCGTGCTGGGCGTCTCCGAGGCCGCACGCCTCTCCTGATGCCTAGAGCACGGGGCGCCGTTCCTGGGTGTGCTGCAGAGGACACGAGCCCCGCTGCGTCCCTGCTGTGGGTGACACCGGGGACTGAAGCCCCGTCCGGTGACCCCGGAGCCACTCTTGCCACTCAGCCCCAGCCCAGGACAGATGTGTGTTCCCAGCTGCAGGGCCATGACGGGGGCTTGTTGCCGTTGCCCCTGGACGTGTTGTACGAAAGCACACGTCTGTAGCCGTCCCTCCCCGTCCACAGGCTTTCCTTGGGTGTCAGCCTGCCGGATGGGGGCAGGGGGAGGCGGGTCCTGGCCTCTCCTCCCAGACGTGACACTGAGCGGGCCCCGTGAGAGCTAAAGCTGTGGCTGAGGGTCCCTCCGGCCGAGGTGACCTGAGAGGACCACTGTGGCTCGGGGCAGAGCAGGCAGCAGCGCCCAGGAGCCTGGACCGGACTGGGGGCCAAAGGGGCCGGCCTCATGTTCCCGCTGTTCCTGGCCCTGGTCCTGGGAAGGATTTCTAGTTGAAGGGAAGCTGTGGCCCCAGACGCAGGCCCCTCGGCTTCCTTACCTGGGAAGCCGCCTAGCGTCAGCAGGGGCCCGTGGGTGCAGGGCGA
>NW_006928881.1:11466-12227 GCF_000298275.1 Orycteropus afer afer
AACGTGGGTTTTTACGATAGAGAGGGGAACCTCTATGTGATTCATCCTTGAGAACCAGAGAAGAGCCCCTGGGGACACGAGACCCAGGGAGCCCCCGGGGCCTGTGGAGCAGCGTGAGGTGAAGTAACTCTCTGCTCGTCCCGTGCAGGTCTGCCTCGTTGGCACGTCCAGGACGTACCCGCCCGCCAGGGAGGCCTCTGTGGACGAGCACAGGACTCGGTACATCCACAGCCAGAGGAGTCCCAGGGGCCGTCCCCCCAGGGCACAGGACCAGGCTGGCCCCCAGGACGCCGGGGCTGCGGCCGAGCCCGTGCCCGCTGAGGTCCCGGCGGAAGGACTCTGGCTGCCAGGGTTCCAGCCTCGAGCGAAAGTGGAGCGCGTGAGGAACGCTACCAGTCTCCCTCACGACGTCACCGACCAGGCGGTTCTGCAAGTGGCACGTCTGCTGTTGGGCGGGAAGCAGTTACGCAGCGGAGGGAGCACTCAGGATGCCGCTGGGAAGGCCTGGGACCGAGGAGGTGAAGTCCCACACCTGGGGGACACACGCTGACACCCCCGTGGTCTCTGTCGGCTCGGGGGACACAGGCTGACACCCCCGCGGTCTCTGTCGGCTCGGGGGACACACCCTGACACCCCTGTGGTCTCTGTTGGCTTGGGGGACACAGGCTGACACCCCTGTGGTCTCTGTTGGCTTGGGGGACACAGGCTGACACCCCCGTGGTCTCTGTGGGCTCGGGGGACACACACTGACACCCCCATGG
>NW_006928882.1:0-1262 GCF_000298275.1 Orycteropus afer afer
CAATGCAACAGCTCCCCTCCCACTTCCTCCTGAGAGTTACCTCTTCCCTGTGTTCATCTCTCCATGCACTCCTGCCCCCTGAACTGTCTACTGTGCATAAACAGCCATTCTTTCCCCCATGATAGTTCTCTCCAAGAAGTGTATCTACCTCAGGTACATGTTCAATTCATATGCCTGTCTTTTGTTTGGCTGGAAGCCACAGGTGTGGGTTCAATTCTAGACCTGAAGTGCAGCTAGGGACCATAGTCTCAGTGGTTCCACCAGGCTCTATCAGACCAGCCAATATGTCTCCCTTTTTTTTCCCAAATGATTTTGAGGGAGTACATTGTTCTCCCTCTCTATCCAAGATCTCCTACATAGATCCCCCTCTGAGTGGTTGACAGTAGTAGCCGAGCACCATCTAATTCTTCTGTTCTCATAGTCATATAGGCTGAGGACTGCAGGGTGTACCAGTTGAAAGGGCTAATTGTTTCCATGAATCTTTGGTTCTCTTCATTTTTCTTTGCTCTCGATGAGGCGAGACCCATCGTTGTATCTTGATGGCTGCTTGAAAGCTTTTAAGATTCTAGTCACTACTCGCCAAAGTGGAACGTGGAACAATGTTTTGTGTAGTATGTTATGCCAATTGAGCTTGATGTCCTCTGTGACTATGGTCCCGAGCCCACAGGTTCAACTACTCCATCCCTCTGGGTAGCTGGCTGTGACCTAGAAGTGACTACAAACTTGTCCCTTGTCAGCTCTACTATACCCCTGGGAATTCTTACAGAACATACAAATACACTTGTAGAATGATTGACTGCTAACCCTATACCTGGTCTTGGGTACACTCCCTGCTGCATAGACATACCGAATAGTTCAGCCTGTTAACCCATCTATCCACCCATATACTGATGTTTGCATTCAATGACAACGCAGTACTATATGTGCAAAAGGGATCATCTTTGTTGTCTGCACCTAACATGGACCTCTCTATGTCTTCCTCTTCCACAATGCTACTATGTTGAGCACTCACATTTGGTACATTGCCCTTCTCTTCACCTAAATCAATACTTATCTCTACCTATCTAACAGCATTCCCTACTCTCCCCTCCCACCACTGGTAAACAACAAAAAAAATTTCCTTCCATATATAAACCTTTCCTTGACTTTTACAATAACTGACTAATACAATATTTGTCCTTCTATGATTGACTTATTTCACTCAGCATAATGTTCTCCAAGTTCATCCACATTATGTGGTGTTTTGCAGATTCTACATTATT
>NW_006928882.1:1972-2956 GCF_000298275.1 Orycteropus afer afer
TTATGTGTTGTTGAGTTGGACCCAACTCATAGCGACCCCTCCTTGGGTTTCTGAGGCAGTATCACTACAGAAGTAGATTGCCCAACCTTCCTTCCAAGGAATGCCTGGTGGGTTTGAACCACCAGCCTTCTGGTTAGCAGTAAAGTGCCTTAGGCACTACACTACCAGAGCTCCCAAAAGTACAACAAAGTGGGTAGCTTGTTGATGTCATTATGTGCCGTCAAGTGGGACCCGACTCACAGCAACCCCTCCTTGGGTTTCTGAGGCAGTATCACTATGGAAATAGATTGCCAAACCTTCCTTTCAAGGAGTGGCTGGTGGGTTAGAACCACCAGCCTTCTGGTCAGCAGTCAAGTGCTTTAAGCACTATGCTACCAGAGATCACATTCTTTATTATGTTGAGGAGTGTTCCTTCTATTCCTATTTTGTTGAGAGGTTTGATCAAGAATGGGTGTTGAATTTTATCAAATGCCTTTTCTGCATCAATTGATATAATCATGTGCTTCTTCTCCTTTGTTTTATTTATGTGGTGGAGGACGTTGTTTGTTTTTCTAATGTTGAAACATCCTTGCATAAGTGATATGATCCCCAATTGGTCAATATGAAAGAATTTCTTGATATGTGCTTGGAGTCTATTAGCTAGGATTTTGTTGAAGATTTTTGCATCTATATTCATGAGGGATATTGTTCTATAGATTTCCTTCTGAGTGATGTCTTTGCCTTTTTTGGTATCAAGGTTATGCTTGCTTCATAAAATTAGTTTGGGAGGATTCCATCCTTTTCTATGTTTTGGAATAGTTTGAGTAGGATTGGTGTCAGTTCTTCTCTGAATGTTTGGGAGAATTCTCTGGTGAAATCGTCTGGGCCAGGACTTTTTTGGTTGGTAACTTTTTTTCTTTGTTGGAAACAAAGAAGAATCACCGGTAGTTGGAAAATTTGGCCTTGGTGACAGAAATAATGCTGGAACTCGTATGATAGAATTTT
>NW_006928882.1:4688-5385 GCF_000298275.1 Orycteropus afer afer
CTTATCAGGGAGTTCCAATGCTGTGTCTTCCTCAGGGATGTGTTTTGGGTCTGTATCCTGGTCCCTTGTTTCTCTTGCTTTATCTTTCTTCTTTGTGTGGACTCTGATGCTCTCTTGTCTTTGAGGTATTGTGACATTTTTTGTGTTTATATTTAATTGGTGATTGTATGTTGGAGTGACTTGCCCATGATTTTTGTTTTCTTTGTATGTTATCTATGCAAGCGGGATACTGTGCTCCTCTAGTCACTAGTTGACAGCACTTATGCACTCACCACCTGTCTCCTTTTCTGTTGTCAGACTCTCGTATATCCCTGCCAACCTTGGCAAATAGAGCCTATTTTTAGTTCCCTGGAATACAAGTGAGAATGCTATCACTTTAAAACCCAAAATGATTGCCACTTGTAAAAAATTAAAAATGCTGTGTTCTCCATCACTTTAAATATCCAAAATGGCCACTGCTTTTAAACATTCAAAATGGCTGCATCCTCGGTCGCTTTAAATATCCAAAATGGCTGCTGCATGTAAACAATCAAAATGGCTGCATCCTCTGTACAGTGGAAAGTCAACCGCTCATGTTAGTTCCCTCCTTGTTGTTTCCCTTCCTTATCATGTTGTTGTTGTTGTTAAGTGCCGTCAAGTCATTTCCAACTCATAGAGTGACCCCATGCACAGCAGAACGAAACACTGCCCGATCCCG
>NW_006928883.1:0-576 GCF_000298275.1 Orycteropus afer afer
GAAACCCAAGGAGGGGTCGCTATGAGTCGGGGCCGACTCGACGGCACATAACAACAACAACAACAAATATTTGTGCTGGTCCTCTTTTTTATTTTGATGTGAAAGTTTATCATTTTTCTTTGAGGTTACTTGTGATTTATAGTTTTCTTCCCAAGTTTAGAACAGTCCGTTCTATCTTGTAGTTGTCTTGACTTCCCTACCACCTAGAAGTGCTGTAATGACACAGTTTTTTCCCTCTTTTTGGTTTATAGTTGCCTCATTTGTCAATTGATGTCTCTGGTTCCCTGTTTATAATCTTGTAGGTTTATTTACTTTGGATACTTCCATAGCTGGGTTGGTTTCTGGGTTATATCATCATGTGTGTCAATGGTCAGTTGTTACTGCCTATTGTTGCTTCTCTGTCCAAAGCATCTCTTGTAAGGCTGGTCTGGTTTTGACAAATTCCCCTAATTTCTGCTTATCTGGAAATGTCCTAATTTTACCATCCTACTTGAGGGATAATTTTGCTGGGTACATAATTCTTAGTTGGAAATTTTTCTCTTTCAGTGTTTTATATATACCATCCCATTGTCCTCT
>NW_006928883.1:1111-1794 GCF_000298275.1 Orycteropus afer afer
ATCATTTCTAATTTTTCACTTATTTTGACATTTTGTTCTTGTATTGTCTTTTGAAATTGTTGCAGGGTTTTCTCTGTGTTTTCCTCAATTTTGTTAGTTTTTTTCCTTGATCTATCTCTCAATTCATTGAAGATTCCTAAATATAATTGTTCTGAATTCCTTATCAGGGAGCTCCAATTCTGTGTCTTCTTCAGGGGTGTGTTTTGGGTCTGTATCCTGATCTTTTGTTTCTCCTGCTTTACCTTGCTTCTTTGTGTGGACTGTGATGCTCTGTTGTCTCCAAGGCATTGTGACATCTTTGTGTTTATATTTAATTGGTGATTGTATGTTGGAGTGACTTGCCCACGATTTTTGTTTTCTTTATTTTGTTTGTATGTTGTCTACACAAGCAGGGTACTGTGCTGTGCTCCTCTATTCACTAGTTGACAGCACTTACACACTCACCACTTGTCTCCTTTTCTGTTGTCAGTCTCTCTACGTCTCTGCCAACCTTGACAAACAGAGCCTATTCTGAGGTCCCTGGAATCTGAATGAGAATGCTATCACTTTAAAATCCAAAATGGTTGCCACTTGTAAACATTCAAAATGACTGCATCCTCGGTCACTTTAAATATCCAAAATGGCTGCTGCATTTAAACAATCAAAATGGCTGTGCCCTCTGTATAGCAGAAAGTCAACAGCTC
>NW_006928883.1:2329-5342 GCF_000298275.1 Orycteropus afer afer
ATGATGCTCATGCTGGAAAAGGAAATACTTCCTCCTCCCTTATCTATTCATTTATTTGTTTCATCTTTCACCATTTATCCCCATAAATTCCTAGAAAATAACATATTAAAAACTAGTAACTTAAGCATTTGATAATGGAGTTTAAATGATGGGTCTTCAAGCAGAAATTTCTGGTTGTTCATAGGACAATACTGATTTCCAAGTGTTAGCATTTTGTTATCACAAAATAAATAACCCTGCATAGAAAGAAATGAATAGTAAAGCAAATCAAGTGTCCATTATACTATTCAACTAATTAAAATACATAGAAGTGACAAGACTTAGTGTTGCTGAGTGAATAATAGACCAGGTTCCTTTATGCATTGCTGATATCTTGCATTTAGGTATGGCTTTGGGAAAGTAATATGGCTTTATTTAGAAGAGTTATAATTCATACTTTTTACCCAGATAACTTTACTCTGAGGGAAAGACCCTAAATGTTGGGGAAAAAAAAAAAATCAGTATAAAAAATGTTCAGATTACAGTTACTTGTAGCCAGGAAAAATTGGAAACAAATTCAGCGATCAACAATAGGGGAGTGAATCGGTTAACTGTAATATATTAATACTGTAAATGGGCATTGAAAATGGCAGTAATTGTGAACTCTGTGCTTATGAAGTCATGGTAAGTGAATGTTTTGACTTGTTAAAGCCTAGGTTTCTAGTTAGAAACTTAGATTAAGAGCAGGTCATTTTTCTCTGAGTGAGCCCTTATACAAACAACAAAGCATCACCAGATATGAGTTAAATAAAAGGAAACTCAAGTCAGAAAGGAAGACCCAGAGAGGAAGTGGATGGTCCCTAGAATGGGGAGAATGCAGTGAGGGTGGGAGGATGGGCAACAGTTCCACCACCAGATGTTAGCTAGTGTTCAGAAATAGTTCAGGCTGGAGAAAAAAACAGAGAGCTGCTTCCTTTGTGAGACTAACTTGGTGTAGTCATGGCTGTGATGGAGAAAGACCAGGCATTCAGGGACTAGCTCACACATGCCCAGATAAACCACTGACTGCTCAGATTACATCACCAAAAGTCAATCACACACTTTAATTCAGACATAGCATTTGAACCTAAATTCAAACTATTACACTAATACTTATTGCATCATCTTATATATAACTCAGTGCCTATAGGCATTAACTACTTTAAGGGAGAGTTTGGTAACCAAATGAAGAAGCCACGGCATTAGACAGCATTTGATTGGATACCCAGATCTCATTAGGGGAATTTTTCAGGCATTCTCTTCATTATGGTAAAAATGGCAGAATATAAGACAGCACTGATTATCACAAGATGAAAATGTGTATTTCCAAAACCAAACCCATTGCTATCATGTCTATTCCAACTCATAGAGACCCAGAACAGAGTAGAACTGCCTCATTGGGTTTCCAGGGCTGTAAATCTTTAAGGAAGCAGACTGCCACATCTTTCTCTTGTGGAATGCTTGGTGGATTCAAATCGCTGACCTTTCAGTTAGCAGCCAACTGCCTAACCATTACACCATCAGGGCTCCTTTTAATGTGTATTTAAGTACTAACAAATTAAGCCTCACATATAAGAAGGTGATATAGAATATGTTTGTTTCTTTTTTCCATAAAATTATAAAGTTAAATTTCAAAATCTGCTCAAATTTCTTCAAATTTAAGAAAGTTTCCTCAAATTTAAAGATAGCTTTCATTAACACACATTATAACCATTAATTGAGCACCTACTATGTTCTGGATGCTGTGCTAGGTACTGGTGGGACATCATTGAATAAGACAAATGTTGTCTTTACTTTCATCACACAATCTGTTCCCAGCACAAATTCTAGTGCAGAAGGCACTAATATTTACAAATTAGTTAATGCTATAGTGAGAAGTGCTACCAAGGAGATTGCAACTGCTATAACATTGCACATCAGGGGATCCTATCCAAACAGGAATGTGGTGTGGGAGTGGGGAATCAAATACTTTTTTTAAGTAAATGTGATTTAAAGGGAGGCCTAAAGAATGAAAAGAAGTTAGCTGAGCATAGGGTGAGAAGAAGGAAGAATCTGCAAGTAGAGCGAGTATTAGGCATCTAGTGCTGCTATAACAGAAATACCACATGTAGGTGGCTTTAACAAACAGAAATGTATTTTCTCAGTTAGGAGGCCTCTAAGTCTGAAATCAGGTTGCAGGCTCTAGGGGAAAACTTTCTCTCTCTGTTAGATCCTTGTCTCTTCTGAGCTTCTGCTCCTGGACAGTCTTCATATGGCTTGGCATCTCTCTCCATCTTTGCTTGCTTGCTTGCTTGTTTAATCTCTTTTATATCTCAAAAGGACTGTTTCATCAACATAACAAAGAAAACCCATTCCCAAAAGGGATTATAATCACAGATATAGGGGTTAGGATTCACAACACATATTTTGGGGGAGGGGCACAATTCAAACCATACAGGGAGCAACAAATGCAAAGGCTAACAATCAGGCACCAAAAGCATGACTATATGATATGACTGGAATAGCAAGAGTGGACACTGGAGGGGAAGGACATAGTTTACCCTGGGTCTTGTAGGCCAAGATAAGAATTTTCTTCTATTATAAAATCAGTGGAAACCACTGAAGGGTTTGAAGCATGGAAGTAACACTCAAAGGTAAGAACAAATGTGGGATAAGTGGTTAGGAGCAAAAGATGATTGGGGCTTGGACTAGGGTGGTGGTTGTGGAATGGAGAGGATAAAATGGACTGTGATGGGTTTTGGAGGTAGAATCAATAGGTCTTAGTGGATAATTGGGCATAGGAAATGAAGAAGGCACCAGGATGATTCTAGTTTGTAACTAAGTAACTCTACAGATGTTCAATCACTTACCAGGAGGATTTTAGAGACAGCAAGTTTGGAGGGAAAAATAGAGAATTCCATTTTGGAGATGTTGAGTGTGAAGTACCTATGTTGTTGTTGTTAAGTGCCGTAGAGTCGTTTCCGACTCATAGCGACCCCATGCACAGCAGAATGAA
>NW_006928884.1:0-609 GCF_000298275.1 Orycteropus afer afer
GAAGATAATCCTGGACTCCTGAGCCTTGAAGGGAAGGATATAGAAGTGGACTAAACCCCAACTAGCAGAAGAATTTGAGTGAAAATACCAAAAAAAGGAGACATACAGAGCTGTGGTCTGACAGCGATCCTAAGCGATCCTGACAGCACAGATGGCTTGGAGATTCCCAAGTGATGTAGGACCTAAGACTTAACCTAAAAATCACCCAACTAGCCAGGAACTGCAGGGAGGACTGTGCACAGTGGCTGGGGAACAAACAGAAAAGGTGAAGAGAAAGGTGGGCTAAAGTGTGGAATTTGCCAGTCCTGAGGGCACCACCATGTTGAAGGTTTAAAAAGAGGCTTGACTATTTTGGATATTCAAAGAGACAGTGTTCTCACAGATTCCTGGTGTTTAAGAACACGTTCTGCTTTACAGCAACCCCAAGGACAATAGGGACCAGCAAGACTGAAAAGATATGACATTCCTCTTGTTACTCTTACACCCTACACCCGCTTGGTGAACAGAGGTGTGGCCACCCCACATTCTCACATACCTTCTGGGCACACAGGAACTCCATCACTGTCTGTGTGCTCAAACGGAGCCTGGGTGCCCTGCCCTGTCCTCCAC
>NW_006928884.1:1646-2282 GCF_000298275.1 Orycteropus afer afer
GGAGGAGAACTTCCCTGAAATGATGAAAGATGAGAATATATCCATTCAGGAAGTCCAATGAACCCCAAACAGGATAGACACCAAAAGAAAATCACTAAGACACATTATCATCAAACTCACCAAAACCAAAGACAAAGACAGAATCCTGAAAGCAGCATGGGAAAAACAAAAAGTTACATACAAAGGACTACCAGTAAGAATAAGCTCTGATTTCTCAGCAGAAACTATGCAAGCGAGAAGGCAATGGGATGGCATCTATAAAACCCTGAAAGAGAAAATTTTTCAACCAAGAATCATATACCCAGCAAAAATGTCCCTCAAATATGATGGTGAAATTAGGAGATTTCTAGATAAGCAGAAGCTAAGGGAATTTGTTAAAACCAGACCTACCTACAAGATATGCTATAGGGAGTCCTTCGAACAGAGAACAAAAAATAGCAAATAACAACCGACCATTAATAGACAGGATGACACAATCCAAAAACTACACCTATGGACATATCAAAAGTAAAAATGAACTTACAAGATTGTAAACAGGGAACTAGAGACATCAATTGGCAAGTCACGACAAGTACAAACAAAAAGAGGGAAAAGACTGTGTAGTTACAGAACTTCTAAATGGTGAGGAAGTTAAGA
>NW_006928884.1:3772-4582 GCF_000298275.1 Orycteropus afer afer
AAATACTTGGGAATAAATTTTACCAGAGACACAAAACTCCTCTACAAAGAAAAGTATAAAACACTACTTCAAGAAACCATAAAAAATCTACATAAATGGAAGAACATCTCATGCTCATGGATAGGAAGATTGAACATTGTGAAAATATCAGTTCTACCCAAAGCAATCTATATGTTCAATGCAATCTCAATCCAGATCCCATCAACTTTCTTTAGAGATATGGAAAACCCAATCACTAACTTTATATGGGAAGGAAAGAGACCTTGGATAAGCAAAGCACTATTGAAGAAGAAAAACAAAGTAGGAGGTCTCATATTGCTGGATCTCAAACCCTACTATACAGCCACAGTACTCAACACTGCCTGGTATTGGTTTAATGATGGATACATAGACCAGTGGAATAGAATTGAGAACCCAGAAATAGATCCATTGACGTATAGTCAGCTGATCTTTGACAAAGGCCCAAAATCCATTAAATGGGGAAGAGAATATTCATTTAATAAATGGTGCTGGCAAAACTGGAGATCGATTTGCAGAAAAATGAAACAAGATCTGTACCTCACACCACACACAAAAACGAACTCCAGAAGGATCAAAGACTTAAATGTGAAACTTAAAACTATACAGTTGCTCAAGGAAAATTTAGGGTCAAATTTAAGGGCCCTAATATATGGCATAAATAAGCTATCAAGCATAATTTAAAATGCACAAACAGCAGAAGAGAAACCAGATGATTAGGACCTTCTAAAAATTAAATTTTTATGTGTTTCCAAAGACTTCTCCAAAAGAGTCAAAAGAGAACCTACAGAT
>NW_006928885.1:0-1023 GCF_000298275.1 Orycteropus afer afer
GTGAATTCTTTGACAACCTCAATCTTCTCTCCATTTATTGTGATGCTGCTCATTGGTCCAGTTGTGAGGATTTTTGTTTTCTGAGACATAACCCATACTGTATACTGTATTCTTCAACCTTCATCAGTAAGTGCCTCAAGTCATCCTTACTTTCAGCAAGAAAAGTTGTATGTCTGTATATCTCAGGTTGCTAATGATTCTTCCTCCAATTCTGATGCCACATTTTTCTCCATATAGTCCAGCTTCTCGGATTATGTGCTCAGCATATATATTGAACAAGTATGAGGAAAGGATGCAACCCACTGACACACTCTCTTCCTGATTTTAAACCATGTAGCATCCCCTTGTTCCATTCGAATGACAGCCTCTGGTCAAGGTACAGGTTCCTCGTGAGTACAATCAAGTGTTCGGGAATTCCCGTTCTTCTCAATGTTATCCATAATTTGTCATGATCCACACAGTCAAATGCCTTTGCATAGTTAATAAAACACAAGTAAACATCTTTCTGGTATTCTTTGCCTTGAGCCAAGATCCATCTGGCAACAGCTATGATATCCTTTGTTCCATGTCCTCTTCTGAATCCAGCTTGCACCTCTGGAAGTTCTCTATCAATATACTGCTGCAACTGTTTTTGAATTATCTTCAGTAAGATCTTACTTTCATGCAATATTAATTATATTGTTCTATAATTTCTACATTCTGTGGGATCCCCTTTCTTTGGAATGGGTACAAATATGGATCTTTTCCAGTCAGTTGCTCATGTAGCTGTCTTCTAAATCTCTTGGCATAACTGAGTGAGAGCCTCCAATGGGGCATCACTATGTTGAAATATCTCAATTGGTATTCCATCAATTTCCAGTGCCTTGTTCTTCGCTAATTCTTTCATTGCAGCTTCAACTTCTTCCTGCAGTACCATTGGTTCTAGATCATATGCCACCTCCTGAAATGGATGAAGATTGACCAGTTCTTTTTTGTACAGTGACTCGTGTATTCCTGCCATCTTCTCTTGATGTTTCCTGCATC
>NW_006928885.1:3189-5792 GCF_000298275.1 Orycteropus afer afer
TTTTTTTTTTTTAACTCTCTCTCTTGCTATTTAAACAGAGACAATTCCTCATTCTCATATCCACACATCTTGAATCAGTTTTCTGTGCACAATAAGAAAAAGCACAATTTCAGTTGGCCATAGGTGGTGTAGTAAATTACTTAGTGTGGATTTTCTACCCATAAGTTTTGTAAACTCTGAGGTGGAATTTGCCATGAGCAACTATGGAGCTCCTGATTGCTAAACTTGTCTACCTGGGGTAATTCTGTTGGGCGTAGCACTGGAGCAATGTTCTGGGAAGGTAGCTCTCAGGTGCTTAGAATTCTGATCCTAAGATTGGCTCATTTGGCCACTCTGCCAGGCTCAAAAGGAGGCCTCCTAGAGGCAGAACTCTGAGTGCTGGCTGAGGAAGGACACACCCCTGAGAGACATGCACTACTGGGAAAGAGACACAAGAGACATGCATTGCTGAGACACCAAAGGACACGCACTGCTGGGAGAGAGAATGTAAGAGACGGTGGGCTCTGAGAGAGACTGAGCATTTCTCCTGAACTTGAATTGTAGCCTGGTGCTTCCCTAATAAACCCCATAATCTGTGAGTTGTATGTGGCCACTGCCTCTCGAAACCAGGAGAGAGGTGGTGGGTGCTGTGGGAGGAACAGTTGGTGTCAGGGTTGGTGAAAAGGGCTGGAAGGAGGCAGCATGTCTGGCCTCACAGGAATAGGCCTTGGGCTATTGATGGTAATTCTGTCTTCCTCTTGTGTGGTTAGAGGAGGTCAGAAGATGGGGCCTCCTTGTCTTTTTTGCACCATGATTCCAGAATACTTTTATATCTTGCTGATTCACACAATATCTATACCACTTGCCTCAATCAAGAAAGTAAACATTTACTAATAGAGATGATGAGAAAGACAACAGTACATAGGGCTCTTCTTTTCAAGCCTAGTAGTTAGAGACTCCCTTATATACATTGAAATGAAATTAAATGATTATTTATTGTTACACAACAAGCTCTAACAGATTAACATAGCTCAGTAATGTTAATATCAAATACACTACAAACCAGAAATATTCTTCCTTCTTTTAATCTTCAGATGGTTAAAAAACAGAAAATATTTGGCAGATGAGCTGAGTTAGGTTTTATTATCTAAACTCTCTCCCATCATTATGATAAAAAGAGTCATCCTTCATTTCTACTACATTTTTGCATCAAAATAAAAACCTTCATGAGAAAAAAAGCATTCCCTTTAACAAAAGGTAATATTGATGCTCATAACTAAGATCCTAGACTGAGAGAGAAGATGAAAACTCCAGCTTTTCCTTAAAGAGATAGTTGGTCCTACTTTCCACAATGTTAGTTTATACTCAGAAGTTATTTTCAATTGTGTGAATTTTTTTATTTTCCCAATTATGGAAAAGTGCAAGGACACCGACATAAAATTGACAATTCACAGACCTGGTCTTAATCAAATCTAATTAGGAGAAATTTTTCAGCATAGTCTGAACCAGTCATTGATATGAATTAATTTCAAGTAACAGCCTAATCTTCAAAATACAGTAATTTACAACACTTTCAAGTTCTTGCTTACAGACAATTTATTTTTTAGTACCATGAAAACATTAATATCTTTATTTATTTTACTATATACTATATCATGGTATTGTTAAATATATGTATCATTTCTTTATTCTTCCCACTTATGTACACACATTTAGCAGGTAAAAAGATAAAATATATACATACACATATATACACACACACAGATTTTTAAGCATACACAATTTTGAAAATATGTATACATACATATATGTATATAAGTTTGTTGTGTGTATGTGTGTGTGTGTGTGTGTTTATATTCCATATGAGCATTTCAAAAGTACATTGATAAAAATCAATAAAGATTAATATCCTCATTTTTCCTTATCCTGAAACCTTTGAACGTAAGAGGGTAAAAATAGCACCAATGATATCATAGAATCCAAACCATTTCCTCCTTTTCTGTTTCCTTTAAAAACCTTAAAATAACAGGACATAAAATCTAGTTCCTTTACGACTATTGTCTAACCTTCAACACCTCACCTTCATTCAGATCCTTGCAAAACATCCATATCTCTCTTAAGATTTTGTGTCACTTGGGATTTTGTTCTTTTGATTTGCAGTAGAGACTTACTGGAAATAAAAATGTCCTATTAAAGTGAGAAAAACTAACTGCATAAAATGTATAAGCAAATATAGCTTTGAAACCTAAATCAATTTATATGCCTTAAATGTCCTTAGTACCTTTGAATGGTGTAAGTTAATTTTTCTGAAAATCCCTTAAATTAGTCATTACCTCAACAAAATAACCCCATAAAGTAGGTGTGTGTAGAATGGTTAGAAAAGATTAGAATTAAAACTGTTTTCAAGATTATAATACTATTCAGAAAGAAAGTTGAACATATTAAATTTTTAGTGTATAAAGAAATTTGAGCTATTAAAATATGAATATAGAAAAGAAAGTAAAATTTCACATTACAATGCGTATATAATACTTTTAGTAGAAAATTAAAATGATTATAGCAAACGTAGGATGTCAAAGTGAATACAAAGAGTATTACAACAATCCAATAAAAAATCCATTCAT
>NW_006928886.1:0-608 GCF_000298275.1 Orycteropus afer afer
ACTCATATGCCTGTCTTTTGTTTGGCTGGAAACCACAGGTGTGGGTTCAATTTCCAGATCTGAAGGGCAGCTAGGGTCCATAGTCTCAGTGGTTCAACCAGGCTCTATCGAGCCAGCAAACCTGTCCCCCCCCCTTTTTTTTCTCCAAATGATCTTGAGTTTTGTTCCACATTGTCCTCCCTCTCTATCCAGGATCTCCTACATAGACCCCCTCCAAGTGGCTGACAGTGGTAGCCAGGCACCATCTAGCTCTTCTGGTCTCATAGTTGTATAGGCTGCAAATCGCATGGTGTACGAGTCGGTGGGACTAATTGTTTCCATGAATCTTTGGTTTTCTTCATTCTTCTTTTTTCCGGATGAGGAGAGACCCATTGTTGCATCTAGATGGCAACATTCAAGCTTTTAAGATCCCAGTCACTACTCACCAAAGTAGGAGGTAGAACAATGTTTTATGTAATATGTTATGCCAATTGAGGTTAGTGTCCCCTGCAACTATGGTACTGAGCCCACAGTTTCAACTACTTGGTCCCTCTGGATAGCTGGCTGTGAACAAGCAGTGACTACAACCTTGCCCCTTGTCAGTTCTACTAAACACCTGGGAATTCAGA
>NW_006928886.1:2536-3345 GCF_000298275.1 Orycteropus afer afer
CAGTAGTTTTTGACTGAGACTCTTGGGTTTTCTAGGTATAGGATCATATCATCAGCAAATAGGGATAGTTTGACTTCTTCCTTACCAATTAGGATGCCTTCGATTTCCCTTTTTGCCTTATGTCCCTGGCTAGGACTTCCAGTACAATGCTGAGTAGAAGTGGTGATAGTGGGCATTCTTATCAGGTTCCTGTTGGTTTCAGTCTCTTTCCATTGAGAATAATGTTGGCTGTTAGTTTTGCATAGATTTCCTTTATTATGTTGAAGAATATCCCTTCTTTTTCTATTTTCCTGAGAGTTTTGATCAGGAATGGGTGTTGGATTTTATCAAATGCTTTTCTGCATCGATTGATATGATCCTATGGTTCTTCTCTTTTGATTTATTTATTATGGATGATGTTGATTGTTTTTCTAATGTTGAACTATCCCTGTGTACCTGAACCCCACTTGGTCATAATGGATGATTTTCTTGTTATGTTGTTGGAGTCTATTGACTAGTATTTTGTATAGAGATTTTTGCCTCTATATTCATGAGGGGTATTGGTCTGTAGTTTTCCTTTTGAGTGATATCTTTGCCTGGTTTTGGCATCAAGGTTATGTTTGCTTCATAAAATGGGTTAGGGAGGATTCTATCCTTTTCTATGTTTTGGACTAGTTTGAGTAGGTTTGGTATCAGTTCTTCTCTGAACGTTTGGTAGAATTCTCCAGTGAAACTGTCTGTGCCAGGACTTTTTTTTAGTTGGTAATTTTTTGATGATCTGTTCAATTTCTTCTTTTGTGATGGACCTTTTCAACTTTTGCACATCAGTC
>NW_006928886.1:4345-5500 GCF_000298275.1 Orycteropus afer afer
TTTAAGACTAAAATTAATTTGAATATTTTTCATAGGAAGGTGATGGTCCTGGGCAATTAGAGATATTAACAAAGAAAAAAATGTGGGTTGTGGCTTTATATATTGATTTTCAGAAAACAAGAATATGGCTTATTATGTGAACATAGTAGTGATTTGCTTGGTGTTGTATCTACTGTTCCTGCAATGGTTTTCTCAATAACAATTTATTTAGTTTATATATATGAATATGTATTTAACAAATATTGCATATGGACATTGAAATTGCCTTAGGGTGTACATTACACACACACACATACACATATGTATATTATAATTTCTTAACTTCTCTTAAAAAAGAATGAAAGAAAATGAGGCCGAGATTGACAGATTCCGCTGAAAACAGAAAATTTCAGAAAGGTCACTGAGTAATGTGAACTGGACAAGAGAACTCATGTATAAGAATAAAGAATACATGCTGATGACACAGTGACACTAACTCCCCTTTGTAATGAATCATCTGTTAGGCATGAATTTCCCTAAAGTTTACTTTGTGCAGCGACTAGAGCTTCATTCAAAATGTTATGTTGTTTTTTACCTTGCTTCCTGAGGAGTTATGATACTTTTGTTATACAAATGAATGAGGACTGGCAAGGTCAGGATGGCCAACTAATATCCTTAGGACAAAAAGAATGATTTAAATATCTTATCTTATCCAAGCTGTTAATTTTTACTTTACATTTCCTCTGTTTTCTCCTTAAAATCATCCCGTAACAATGAACTCTCCACCACTTTTTTTTTTTTTTTTTCCTGGACAGAGAGTTCTCCCTGTTTATATACAGATTAACTGCTTCAATAAACCCTATATGCTTTACTTTCTATCTGCTTCGCTTATTTTTACATCTCAAGGCAATATTTAAAAATTTTACTAAGCCTTTTAAAATTTCTTTTCCCCACACTTTCATTAAAGAGCTCTGGTGGTATAGGAGATAAGGTATTTAGCTGCTAACCAGAAAGTCAGCAGTTCAAACCTACCACCTGCTGCATGGAAGGAAGATGATGCAATCTACTTCTGTAAAGCTTTACAGCCTTGAAAATCCAATGGCGTTTGCTACGAGTAAGCATCGACATGATGGCAATAAGCTTTTTTATGCTTGTATTATTAAAATTTTTCCCAGT
>NW_006928887.1:0-5282 GCF_000298275.1 Orycteropus afer afer
CTATTCATAAGGTTTTCCCTGGCCAATTCTTTGAGAAGTGGATGGCCTCTTCCTTCTTCCTAGTCTGTCTCAGTCTGTAAACTGGGCTGATACCTGTGCACCATGTGCATCCTGCTGGGTTTGAAACACCAGTGGCTCAGCCTCAAAACTCACATCAACACGTCACCACGGTAGGGCAAACCGACAGACAAGTTTGTCTCCCTGTTGGAAACCTCTTGTACCACCCTTCCCTGGGTCCCTGCGGCTGACCCCTCCTCAGTCCGGATTCCTGGGCCTTTTAATCCTCTTTCTCCTGCTCTCCCGCCCTGCTGCTTTGGGCATGCCTGAGTTCCCTCTCCTCACATAGATCCCTGTGGCTGACTACTCCTCTGCCCAGGTTCCTGGCTTTTTATCCCCTTTTTCCTGCTCTACCATCCTGCTGCTTTGGGCGTGCCTGGGTTCTCTCTCCTCTTCTAGTTGATATGAAGTCTTACAAAGTGCTAATAAAACTTTTGTAGTTGTTTGTAGGTGCCGTTGAGTCAGTTCCAACTCATAGTGGCCCCTATGTACAACACAATGAAATACTGCTCAGTCATGCACCATCCTCATAATCATTGCTATGTTTGACCCCATTGTTGCAGCCACTGTGTCAATACTGACCCACTGAGGGTCTTCCTCTTTTGCACTCACCCTCTATTTTACCAAACGTGATGTCCTTCTCTAGGAACTGGTCCCGCCTGATAACTTACACAAAGTGCATAAGATGAGACAAAGTCTCACCATCCTTGCTTCAAAGGAGAATTTTGGCTATGCTTCTTCCAAGAAAGATTTGTTCATTCTTCTGGCAGTCCATGGTATAGTCAGTATTTTTCACCAACACTATAATTTAAAGGCATAATTCTTCTTTGGTCTTCCTTATTCATCGTCTAGCTTTTCACATGAAGAATTGAAAATACCATGGATGGCTTGGGTCAGGCACACCTTAATCCTCTTCTGGCAGGGACAAAAGTCTTTAGACAAAATCTTTGTCTAATCACAGGGGTTGTAGGTTAGAAGATCACAGACCCTGAAGAACATACGGATAAGGAACCTTTTAAAGAATCTGCGTCACAGCCAAGAGGAGACATGTTACCATAGAAACTATTTGCGTGGCTTGAATGTTTCGCAGGAAAACACCACCTCTAGCAGCTGGAGGAACCTGCAGTGCTTCCAAGGGCCTCATCTGCCAGCTTCTGCAGTCAGAGCAATGAGCCGACACTGACAAGCCCCTTGGTGCTACAGAGACCTCAGTGTGACAATTCAGGTATTAGTCCAACTGCCACTCCCTGCAGGCCAGATGCAGAATAATCAGGTGATATTTTGCATCATAAACTAGTTAATGGGAGTGAGTTCAGTTCCAGGCCCAAAGAGTGACTCAGGGCCATAGTCTCAGGGGTTTCACCAGTCTCTATCAGACCAGTAAGCCTGGTCTTTTATGATTTTGAGTTTTGCCCCACATTTTTCTCCCACTCTGTACAGGATCTCTAATTCTGATCCCTTTCCAAGTGGTTGGCATTGATACCCAGACACCATCTCGTGACTTAACTCTTGAACACCTACACCAGGGAGTGCACACCTTAGAACAATCAACCCTGGAAGATCAGAAGGGCAGTATTTCCACAGGGAGAAAAGTAGAGAGGCAAGAATGCAAAGGCAAGAAGGACAGGGGGTGGAGGGTAACCACAGGGAAGAAGTCGGGGGAGAGCTGTTACACTGCAGGAAATGTAACCACTGTCACAAAACAAAATGTGTTTAAATTGTTGGATATAAAACATACCTGTTTTGTAAAATTTCACCCAAATCATGATAAAAAGTTTTTCAAAAATCTAGTTTAATGAGGATGCTACAACTAGAACCTGGTCTCTACCTAGTCCAGACTAACTGTTCTTCCCATTCAACCAGGATGAGTCTTGTTGCCACACTAAAATAGTTTAAGAAACACTGAAGAGATCATAGGATTAAATCAGTGGTCTGAATTTCCAACACAGAGACATGAAGTGGAAAAATCATAAGCTACTTCCCTTGTAAAGGCCCCCATCTTCAAAAAGCTTATTGTAATAGAAATGGAGCGGGAAGAAAGAAATGGATATTAGAATGAAAACAATAGTATGTTACAAGCATGGCCTCCAGAGAGGCAAGTCCTGAGGGTTCTAACAGCTGCAGGCTGTCAGCTAACGGCAGCTCTTCTTTAAGGTAAACTCCAAAAAAAAAAAACCTCACCGCCATCGACTTGGACTCATAGCAACCCCTCCTTGGGTTTCCGAGGCAGTATCTCTATGGAAGTAGATTGCCCAATCTTCCTTCCAAAGAGTAGCTAGTGGGTTTGAACTGCCAGCCCTCTGGTCAGCAGTCAAATGCCTTAGGCACTACACCACCAGAGCTCCTTGAAGTAAGCTAGGAGTTAGTCAAAGTCTTCACTCAGTTAATAGCCTCTCATTTAAACCAACCACTAAAACCCTTCATACACACAAGCATCTTGCACAGTGTGATTTGCATAAACTATATAATTGTTGTTGTTAGCTGCTGTCAAGTTGACCTCCAATTCATGGTGACTCTGTGTACAATGGAATAAAATGTTGCACTGGGCCATCTCCATGATCAGTTGCAGATCAGATCACTGTGATCCATACAGTTTTCCTTGGCTGTTATTTGAAGTAGATAGCTACACTTTCTTCCTAGCTCCACAGAAACCTGTTCAGCACCATAGTAACACGCAAGCCTCCATTTATAGAAGGGTGGTGCCCTGCACGAGGTTCATTGCCTGAGAACTGAACGCAGACCTCCCACGTGGAAGAGGAGAATTCTACCATTGAACCACCAATGCATCACACATTCACATATTGTGTAACTATACTTTAAACCACTTTAGGGAGAGATTTCTTGTTTTTGACATTTGTCAGTGGTCTCTATTGAAATGAGCTTTGATTTCCTACTTAGAATAAACATTAATACATGTCACATAAAACACATCACAGTGCCCAGCAGGAGCCATGTGTTCTTGGGAAAACATGTCACTGAAAAACATTTAGATAGACTAGAATGCTAAAAAATTCAATTCAGAACTTAGTAATGGCAAATTCCCACCTACACATGGCTAATTCACAAAACTTTAGAAAAGCAACCATTGATATAAAAGAAGAGACATCCTACTATTAGTACCGATAACAAAAAAGAGTTTAAAAAAGGGGGGGGTACAGAGAGCAGACAAGGGTCAAGGGTCAAAACACTGCAGGAGGACAAACAGTGACAGTTTTGGACACTACTTTCCTCCTGGAGGACTTCTGCCTTAGCCTCCAGCTTGTGTGGGTATGAAGTGGAGTAGTGTTTTCAGTAACTATGCACTCCAAAAATACCAATCACCCACGTGACGTGGTGGTGGGAGACAGGACAAAATGTAGGCAAAGGACCTGAACACAGCAAAACTTCACAGCCATAGTTAGAATATGAATTTATATTTGAAAGACGGTGGAAAACCAGTTAGGTGTTTCCAGCAAGGGAGAGATTCCCTAGAGTTTAGAAAAATCACTTTGGCACTGTACTATCAGGAACCGCACTAACAGACCCTACCAACTATGCCAATCATGCAAAATCAATCCAAAGAGACTGAGATCATTCACTTCCAATGCCACACGTTTGATGGATAATATGTCCCACCGCACATGCCAACTATATCCTATAGAAATGTCAGCTTATCTTCCCTGTTCAGTTTAGACCCAAGCTTCCAGACAACATACTCCTTTCTCTCTCATCTTCTTTCACCCGGGACTAGATCAGCAGGTACCAACCCCTTCTCTGTTTCTTAGGTCTGATAATCTGTTGAAAGGACTTACTGAACTCCAGGAAAAATGTTATCTTGAATCTAGCAGGGGAAAAAAAGGATACAAACACATAGGGCAAGGACCAGGAAAGGTCTTGGTGCAGAGTTTCCATGTCCCCAGGGGACACTTACCCTCCTGAAAGCAGATGTTTGCTGTCTCTACCCAACAAGCCTCACTGAGCCTCTGGCTTCCAATGTTTTTTATTGGCCTTGCCACATGGCTATGATAGATTACTTCACCCCTCCTGAAGTTTAATCAACATCAGGCCCCTAGCTGATCCATTTTGATAAGGACAGCCCCCAGTCATTGGCCTCAGCTGTCACCTGGCTCTCAGGAACCACCACCAAAAGCCCAGTTAATTATGGCGAGGGTTCCACACCTACAGGTACCAAGCACTAATGGACTGGAGCAACGCATGGGAAGAACAAGGCAACCAGTTGAGAAATTACTGTAATAATTCAGGAAAGGTATGACTGGAATTAAAGGTAAGATGGATTCTAGGGATAATCAGGAAGTATAAGGGCCAGAAAAGCCCTATCGGTGCAGTGGGTAAGCACTCAGCTGCTGAAAGGTCAGCAGTTTGAACCCACCAGCCATGCCACAGGAGAAAGAAGTGGCAGTCTGCTTCCATAACAATGTATAGCCTTGTAAACCCTATGAGACATTTCTACTCTGTCTTACAGGTCACTATGAGTCAGAATTGACTCAATGGCAGTGGATTTGATTTGCTTTGGGTTTGAAATGATTGAACCAATGCTATTTCATGCAACAAATTCTTCATCACCATCACCTTCACTTGCTACACAAGCAGCTTTTAAATCATTGAAAAGACTTCAAGGCTTTTCTTGCACTAAAGTAAATAAATAAGAGCCACATGCACCTGTTCTGACTTACCTACAAATTCTTAAAAGACATGGTTAGGAATGGACCTCATTTGTACCCCAAGGAATGCCTGTACTTATAAAAAGCAAGCAGTATACAATAGAAAGAGATGTGAGGTAAACTGGTCCCCTCCATCCCTATGAACATTGTAGGGCAGGAACCACTTATGTCTAAAAGGGGACCTGCTCACCCTTCCCAAATTACCCATGTCCACTAAGCAGGCACACCAGGAACCAGGTGTCAGCAGGTGTGCTGCCAGGTCAGGTCAGGCCAGGTGCAGCATAATGTGGCTGTGTTCATTCTCTATCTCTCTTCACAGCTTTCCTTGACTGGCTCTGACTCCTTGTGCTTACTGGTTCAGCTCTCAACCAGCAGTTCTGAGACAACCCTGGGTAAATGACAAGATTAGGCTAGCATTACAACAGCTCTTGAAGCCAAACTTTTATGGGCAACACCAATACGGTGCATGCCCAAGCCTCTGTTCCACTGGCAACTTCCTGCCTGAAGATGCCCAGCTCCACTGGTGGCCTCATGCCCAGAGGTACCCAGCTCTGCTATGTGGGC
>NW_006928887.1:8917-14033 GCF_000298275.1 Orycteropus afer afer
GACACAGCTACATGCAGGGTCCAAGCGTGTCATAGGCTAGAGACTATTCCCAAGGCTTCTCCTTAAGTACAGGAAGCATGCCACATACCCAAAGGCAGCTACTCAGCTGCTCACAGTAGATTCCACCATGGAGTTCATTACCAGTCTCATCATGGGGAATACTACATCCAGCTGCCTGGCCACTCAATCAGGCCTAGCCAAGTGACACAAAAACATAACCACCACAGGAAGGGAGCTGTTGCATTGGGGTAAACTGTAGTCAATATCATGAGACAATGTGTGTGTGAACTGCTGTATGGAAAGTGAATTTTCTCTGTAAACTTTCACCTAAATCACAATTAAAAAAAAAAAAATTAAAACAACTTGGCTTTCTGTATGTAGAATACAAGAAGTAAAGCAGAATTCCTATTTATGATGATTCTCACATACTAAAACACCCCCCCCAAAAAAAAAAAAAATACACCAAATCAGTGCCGTCAAGTCGATTCCAACTCTTGGTAACCCCATGTGTATCGAAGTAGAACTGTGCTCCCCAGGGGCTTCGCTGGCTGCTTTTTTAGAAGGAGATCTCCAAGTCTTTCCTCCCTGGTCTGGTGATCTACTGAAAAGTCAGTCCCTGAAACCCTAGGGGGCAGAGTTCTACTCTACCACACACAGGCCAACCACGAGTCAGAATTTACTGATGGCAACTGATTTACTTGACTTTAAGTCTATCGTTTTAATCCTCCTTTTATTAAAAGCTTTTAAAACTGAGTTTCTCCCTTGTTCCCAACCACACTTTACATCTCAGGTTTCACTGCCTCTGATGCAACCCTGCACTGCAGGTCCTTCCTTTGCTTCGGGTCTCTTTTCTTTACTATCTAAATGCAGACATCTCTTAAAGTTTAGGCCACTCATCTCCTCCTCTCCCTCTCACTTCTTTGAAGAATTCAAGACTCTCCTCGCTTTCCACTGTCTGTCTTATACTGATAATGCACACATTTAAATCTCTACCCTTAAACCATCATGCCATCTCTTGTTAAGTCACCCCTTTCCCTGTGTACAAATGTAAATTCTACCACCCTCACCTCGAAATCTGTTTTGGTCGCATTGCTTCATAACAAAACACCAGAGAACTTAATAGTGTACAATTATTTTATTATGTTCATGGATTCTATGGGCCAGGAATTCAGGGCACAAAAGAGATGGCTGATCTCTGTTCCAAAGTGTCTGTGACTCAGTGGAGAAGACTAGACAGTTGAGAGCTGGAACCATCTGGAAGAATCTTGACTCACGTAGTCTAGTGTTTAATGCTAACTGTTGGTTTAGACCTCAGCTAGAGCCATCAGCCAGAATACCCATGTATGGGCCTCTCCACATGAGTAAGCCTTCCACACAGCATGGGATTTCTTTACATGAAGGCTCAGAGCTCTAAAGTCACCTACATTCTTGAAGTACTTTCCAATTAAACCAAACCCATAGATCTTCCGCACCCCAGAAGAAGGACTATATTAAGCATCCAGTGCTTTTTGCACATCTTAATTCTTACAAATGCCGAGGTAAAGCACTTATTACCACCATTTACAAAAAGGAAAAGACTGTCAATCAAGTTTAGGGACATGTCAGCAGTTATAGCTAGTTAATAGACAAAGTTACATATTCAAACTCAGGCTCTTGCTATGTGCAATAAAGATCACCTCTTAAATTCTTCTTAAGCTTGCAAATACATACCTAATTATTTTTCTCTAATTTCAGGGTAAAGATTGTCAGTAACGAGATTTTTCTTGTCAGTTAGCCATTAGGGTAGGAGCTCTGGTGGCATAGTGGTTAAAGCTTTTGGCTGCTAACCAAAAGGTTGGTGGTTAGAATCCAGCAGCCACTCAGTGAGAGAAAGATGAAACAGTCTGCTTCTGTAAAGATTTGCAGCCTTGGAAACCCTATGGGGCAGTTCTATTCTGTCCTAAAGGGTCACTGAGTTGGAATCAACTCTATGGCAGTGTGTTGGGGTTTAGATAGCCATTAGTAGGAATCATATTTCTTTTAATCTTAGATTTGATGAAGGTACTTGACTGCTAACCAGAAGCTTGGCGGTTCAAACCCACCAGCCACTCTTCGTAAGGAAGATGGAGCAATCTACTTCCGTAGATTAATTCTGTATTAATTGCAGTCAATGTCATGAGACAAAGTGCAAGTAAACTGCTGTATGGAAAACGAATTTGCTCCGTAACCTTTCACCTAAATAACAATAAAGATTAAAAAAAAAAAAAGTAATACAGAATTAATGCCAGAAGGCTGGCAGTTCAAACCCACCAGCCACTCCTCGGTAGTGATACTTCCTCGGAAACCCAAGGAGGGGTCGCTATGAGTTGGGTCTGACTCAATGGCACATAACAACAACAACATAGTATTTTTAATTTTCCTATTTGAAAATAGATGCACATAGTTCAAAACTCAAAAGCCAAAAAGTAATACAGAATCATGAACCCACTCCTGTGGCTTTCAGCCAAACAAAAGAACATTTATATTAGGTAGATACACTTCTTGGAGAGATCAGTCATGGGAGATTAGAAGGGCTGTGTATGCACAGGGAGACTACTGGGCGCGGGGCAGGAGTGCATGGGAGGGAAGGACACAGGGAAGAGGTGGCTATGGGGAGGAAGTGGGAGAGGAACTGCTGCATTGTGGGAAATTGCAGTCAATGTCATGAGACAAAGTGCATGTAAACTGCTGTAGGGAAAACAAATTTGCTCTGTAAACTTTCACCTAAATAACAATAAAGCTTTTTTAAAAAAAGTAATACAGAATTAATGCCACAAAAGTGTACACTTAAAAGCAGATAAAATGGCAACTTTTGCTATATGTAGTTTACAATTTAAAAGAAAAAAGTTTTAAGGTTTTAAGTAATACAGTGGATTGTTTTGCTTCCACACTTTGTCTGCCATCTGTCCTGTTAAAATCCTCTATTAATGTGTAACCACTTATATTGCTTATGAGGAGCTCTGGTGGCGTAGCGCCTAAGGCATTTAACTGCTAACCAGAAGGTTGGCAATTCAAACCCACCAGCCACTCCTCGGAAGGAAGATTGGCCAATCTACTTCCACAGTGATACCACCTCAGAACCCAAGGGGAGTCACTATGAGTCAAATCGACTTGACGGCAGTAAGTGTTTTTATATTGCTTGTATATCCTCCATTTTCTTAATGCAAATACACTTTATCACCTCCCTCCTTTTCCTACAAAATATACCTCTTCTGCATCATTTAGCCATCCTAAGGGACTAAACATTTAGGGTGCTTCCATTCAAAGCTGAAGTGATTAACTTTGAGCATCATTTCATACATTTTTGGCAAGTCTCTATATCTAACTACCACTACATAAGCAAGTATATTTAAAAAAAAAAAGAAAGAAAGAAAAGAAAAAACAAACTCACTGCCATGGAGTCGGCTCCGACTCATAGCGACCCCTCCTTGGGTTTCCGAGACAGTATCACTACGGAAGTAGATTGCCCCATCTTCCTTCCAAGGAGTGGCTGGTGGGCTTGAACCATCAGCCTTCTGGTTAGCAGTCAATAGGTAAGATAAATTCCCAGAGGCAGGATTTCCCAGTAAGATGTTTGCATTTGTATTTTGATGGATATTACCAAACTAACCTCCATAAGGATAGTTCCACTCTGAACAGTAATATTTGTTTCTGCATGACCTCCATAATGTCAAACAGGATAAATTTCTGGATTTTTACAGGAGAAAATGTATCTTCAGGTAGTCTCTGTGTGCGTTTCTCATATTGGAAAAGGTCAAGCATCTTTCCATATATTTCCCACCCACTGCCATCAAGTCAGATCCGACTCATAGCGACCTTTCCATATATTTAAGAGATACTTACGTCTTTCTTCCCATGAACTTCCCATCTGTTCACATTCCTTTCCCACTTTTCTATTGTGTTGGCCTACTCCTCACCAATTTCTGGGAGTTCTTTAAATATTAGGGTGATTAGTCTTTTGTATACGTATGACACAAGTAAATATTTCTTCCGAGTTTGTCATTTGACTTTATTTTTTTATGGCATTTGACGTAAGAAAGTCTTAAACTTTATGTAGTTGAAGTTTTAAATCTTTTACGAATTTTACATTGAATTTCAGATTGAATTCTTTTATGAATTTGAGATTAGGTAGACCTGCACTGTAAAATTAAAGAATTTAACAACTTTATATACTTTATTTTGAAATAAATTTAAACTTACATAAGATTTGTAAAGATAGGCTAAAGAGTTCCCATACACATTTCTTTATAGAAAAACTCCAGCTAATAAATTCAAAAGCAATTAAAGAAACATGATTATTTTGTAACTTCTAATAAATACTGGGTCTAGACAATCACCTATGGATACTAACACCATTATATGAAAAGCTGCAGGGAGGGGAACTTTACAAGGGATGAATCAGACCAGTGCCAACACCTGATCAATCTTAACCTCACAAGGAGAGAGACAACCCGGCATTTGGCTGCTGCCTGCACATGCCATCATCTATGACGCATTCTTGATCAAATTAAAATTTGGGGTTTGCTTTCTTTTTGGCATGTCTCTAAATCTAACTACCAGTATATAAGCAATACAATGGTCAAAAGAACATGTTAAACTAAGTCAAGCAGATATCATGAGCAAAACCCAGGATGTGGGAAACTCTCTAAGACAAATGACTCTTCAGCAACGAACTGCTAGACAGGGGTAAAGAGCAAACCAACATGAACCTGGGAGGGCTGAGATGAGATGGAACCACCTTGTTTTTCCAAGTCCTGCATGTTTTCTGCCTTTGACAGGGTGCAGTCTTACCACTTTTTGACACTCATTTTAGTAGAAAATATTCTGACAAGTTTCTTGCTGCCTTACACGGATTCTGGCTTTTGTGGGGTTTACTGTATAATAGATTAAAAGAAACTTAAAAAGACTGATCAATATAAGTGAGTCTTGTTTGGATTCTGACTCAAACAAATCAATCGGTAAAGAGACACCAATGAGGCGGGGCAAGATGGCGGACTAGGCAGGAGGATTGCACAGACCCTCTTCAACAAAGAAAAGGGAAACCAATTAACACAGACACAGAAGATAATCTTGGACCCCTGAGCCTTGAAGGAAAGGA
>NW_006928887.1:14133-14807 GCF_000298275.1 Orycteropus afer afer
GCTAATGCAGATAGTAAACTGACCAATCACTTGCAAGATTACAGCCCAACCAATCATTTGGGGAGAATACAAACCGAAAGCCAGAAAGGCAACATAAAAGAAAACTCATTGCACCATAAACACTTAATCTATAATCTTTTCTAAAGCAGCATGGATAATTTCTGATTTTTTTTTAATTGAATTTCCTTCAAAGTTCAGCTCAAAAGCCACCTTCCTTCTCCACACAGCCTTCCATGATTTCAAGTCTCTCAGAAGCACCCAACTTCCTTCTGACCACACCAAATGCCCTTTTTGCCTCACTCTTGGTAACTTAGTGTCTGGTTCCCATTAGCACAGGGCACAGGACTTCAGGGCCAAGACCATATCAACTATCTTTGTTTCACCTTTAATAGTTAGTACAGGGTCATCCATAGAGTCTGTGCTTGATAAATATACACACAGTTAATGTATCTTTAATTCTAAGGATCTTTTAAAATAAAAATATAATACTTACAATTTAAGAATATACAACATTCAAAAGTATGCACTAAATCACAGTTGCAAATATACAGTAGGGAACACAATTTGAATATATTAATATAGATGGAATATATTATATTTGTTGTTGTTGTTGTTAAGTGCCGTCGAGTCGTTTCCGACTCATAGTGACCCCATGCACAGCAGAACGAAACACT
>NW_006928888.1:0-1222 GCF_000298275.1 Orycteropus afer afer
GATTCTCTCTTTATCTTTGGTTTTGATGAGTTTGATGATGATATATGTTGGTGACTTTCTTTTGGTGTCTATCCTGTTTGGGGTTTGTTTGACTTCCTGAATGGACATACTCTCATCTTTCATCATATTGGGGAAGGTCTCTTTCAACAAATCTTGGATAATTTTCTCAGTGGTTTTCTTTTTCTCTTCCTGGTCTAGAATTCCAATTACACATAGGTTATTCCTTTTGATGGTATCCCACATGAACCTTAGGCTTTCTTCATTTTGGTTTGATCTTTTTTCTGACTGGTCCCTTTCCAAAAAGTAATTAGGTGTTTGTCTTTAATCTCATTAGTTCTGTCTTCCATTGATTCAATCCTACTCCTTTGCCCTTCAATGTGTTATCTATTTCTGAAGATTTAGTATTAATCTTCTGAATTTCTCCGTATATATTTTGAATCATTTCTAGTTTTTCATTTATTTTGTCATTTTGTTCTTGTACTTTTTCTAAAATTGTTTTAGGGTTTTGTCTGTGTTTTCCTTAATTTTGTCAGTGTTATCCTTGACCTCTGTCTCAATCTTTTAAAGATACCTTAACATAATTTTTTTTATTTCCTTATCAGGGAGTTCCAATGCTGCTTCTTCCTCTGGGATTGTTCTGCGTCTGTATCCTGCTTCTTTGTTTCTACCACTTTATCTTGATTCTTTGTGTGGACTGTGATGATCTGATATCTCTAAGACATTGTGACATTGTTGTATTTAGATCTCTGTTAACTGTCAAGAGCAGCTAAGTCAGGCTCTTCTTGGTGGTTGTTTATTGTTGGCCAGTAGGTGGAGAATGAAGTGGTGGCTCTCACTCAGTAATCAAAGCTTCAGGAGGTGTGGGTTTTGTGTCATATGGGGACTGTTGCTGTCTCCCACTTAGTTAGACAAAAATAACATTTGAATAACCATCAAAAAAGTAAAAGCAAGTGGACCAAAGCATACAGCATGTAATCACAAAGGAACAATAACCAAAAAAGTAAAATAGGGGAAAAAAAAAAAATATCTGGGGAGACAGTAATAAGACAAAAAAGGCAGAGTAGGGGAATAATGAAGAAAAAATTGGGAAAAATGCAAATAGAAATGCAAGGAATGGGGTTAACCATGAGAAAGCAAAAAAACTGGAACCAGGAATAGGGAAGAGAGAAAAAGCCAAAAAGTAAAACCTGGGAAGGAAAGAATAAAGAATAATAATAAAAAG
>NW_006928888.1:3160-5400 GCF_000298275.1 Orycteropus afer afer
GATCCAACTCATAACAAACCCTCCTTGGGTTTTTGGGGTAGTACCACTATGGAAGTAGATTGCCCAACTTTCTTTCTGAGTAGTGGCTGGCGGGTTTGAACTGCCAGCCTTCTGGCTAGCAGTCAAATTCCTTATGCACTATGCCACCAGAGTTCCCTTTCTCATCATAATAAAGAAAAACAATGCTTACCAGAAGAAGAATTAAAAGGAATTATCTTGGTTATGTTTGGTGTTTAACATATGTAAATTAACTAGCATAATCTACTCTTGTCTTTGACCTTGAATAAAATGATAAAGAGGGTGGCACAAGATGAGACCTCTTGGTGTCCCAGTGTCTGAGGTCATGTAACTCTAGATAAATTTTAGAAGCACCCCTCACAAACTAGGTGTAAACCTTTTCAAACAAAAGAAAATAAGAAAAAATGCTTCTTACTATAGTTATGGGGAACTCTGGTGGCACCGTGCTTAAGGCATTTTACTGCTAACCAGACGGCTGGCAGTTCAAACCCAACTAGACACTCCTGGGAAGGAAGATTGGGCAGTCTACTTCCCTGGAGATACTACCTCAAAAGCTAAAGAAGAAGTCACTATGAGTCAGATCTGACTTGACGGCAGTGAGTTTGGTTTGGTTTGGTTTACTCTAAGTATCAGAAAAATTGGGTGGACCTCATCATCATGGAAGCATGGGAAAAATTCTATCTATTAGAAGAGAATTCTACAAAGCCAAAACAAAAATTACATTTTAGGTGGTCTAGGGAAATGTTTCTGCCTCAAGAAAAGACTTAAAGTTATATTCATGAATTGATCATTTGGACAAAATCCTTATAATTTCCAAAATTAGTTAGTAAAATCTTTAAGAGCTAAATTTAGATTTGGAGAAATAAGGAAAATGGTAAAAGTTTAAATGAAAATGTAGAAAATTCAAATAAACTTTTTCAGTATTAAGGAAGGTGGGCTGAGCTTTGGACATTTGCCTGTCTGGAGGATGCAGCCATTTTGAATGTTTACAAGTGGTTCATCATTTTGGATCTTTAAAATGACAGCATTCTCCCAAATTCTAGGGATTTAAGAATAGGCTCCACTTACTGGGAACTGCAAGGACATTCCAGACACCAACAACTAGAAAGGTGCAGTAGTTCCCTTGTTACACTTATACCCCACATCCTTGGCCATCCCTGACTCCCACCCACCTTCTGGGCTGGCAGGAACTCCATCCCAGTCTGTATGCTCAGATGGAGCCTGGTGCCCTGCCCCATCCTGCCCAGATTTTTTTTTTTCTTTAATTTGTGTGTTTTTATCTGTTTTTAAATTATTATCATTATTGTCCTTTTTATTATTATTCTTTATTCTTCCCTTCCCAGGTTCTAGTTTTCAGCTTTTTCTCTCTTCCCTGTTCCTGGTTCCCATTTTTTTTTTCTTTCTTATGGTTAACCCCATTCCTTGCTTTCCTTTTTGTGTTTTTCCCATTTTTTTTTGTTCATTAAAAGGTTTTGTGACATATAATTTCAAGATCTATAGGTAATTTACTACTAATAAATTGAATTAGGGAGCTCTGGTGGCATAGTGCCTAAGGCACTTGACTGCTAACCAGAAGGCTGGCGGTTCAAACCCACCAGCCACTCCTCAGAAGGAAGATAGGGCAATCTACTTCCGTAGTGATACTGCCTCAGAAATCCAAGGAGGGGTCGCTATGAGTCGGGTCTGACTCTATGGCACATAACAACAACAACAATAAAATTGAATTAAATACTTGATATAATTTAAAGTTCATATAGTTTTCTTTTTTAGAGAAATGATATATTCATATTTAAGTTTGCTAATAAAATCAAATTCACTGCTGTCGAGTCAACTCATAGCAATCCCTTTTTAGGTTTCCGAGGCAGTATCACTATGAAAGTAGATTGTCCAAACTTCTGTCAGAGGAGTGGCTGGTGGATTTGAACTGCCAGGCTTTTGGTTAGCAGTCCAATGTATTAGGGACTATGCCAACAGAGCTCCTAAGTTTGCTAATAAGTATGTTCATTTTTGCCATTTATAGGTTATATTAAAAAATATATGCAACAGAGCCACTGTTTAAAAGATTATTAAAAGGAATTTATTTGATGCTGTCAAAGTTGTATCTGTCAGGCTGAAAATCAATAGTTTAAAATTTTTGGAAGCTTTAGTGTTAAAGGAACTCTGGTGGTATAGTGGTTAAGGCATTTGGCTGTTAACCAAAAAGTTGGTGGTTTGAACCCAAC
>NW_006928889.1:0-1245 GCF_000298275.1 Orycteropus afer afer
AAATTGAAGAAAAAAGGTGTGGTATTCATCATTACAAAAAAATGTTTCAAGATCTATCCCAAAGTACTATGCTGTCAATGATAGGATAATATCCATATGCCTACAAGGAAGACCAGTTCATATTACTATTATTCAAATATACTTGCCAACTACCAAAGCCAAAGACAGGCAAATGGAAGATTTTTACCAACTTCTGCAGTCTGAAATTGACCAAACATGCAATCAAGATGTGTTGATTATTTCTGGTGATTGGAAAGCAAAAATTGGAAACAAAGAAGAATCACCGGTAGTTGGAAAATATGGCCTTGGTGATAGAAATGATGCTGGAGATTGCATGATAGAATTTTGCAAGACCAACAACTTATTCATTGCAAATAACTTTCTTCAACAACATATGGCTATACACGCAGGGCTTACCAGATGAAATACACAGGAATCAGATCTACATCTGTGGAAAGAGATGATGGAGAAGCTCATTATCTTCAGCCAAAACAAGGCCAGGAGCTGACTGTGGAACAGACTGTCAGCTGCTCATAAGCAAGTTCCTGTTGAAGCTGAAGACAATTTAAAAAAGTCTGCAAGAACTGAAATATGACCTTGATTACATCACACCTGAATTTAAAGATCACTTAAAGAATAGATTTAACACTTTGAACATCAATGACCAAAAACCAAATGAATTGTGGGATGACATCAAGAACATCATCCAGGAGGAAAGCAAAAGGTCATTAAAAATACAGGAAAGGAAGAAAAGACAAAAATGGATGTCAGAAGAGACTCTGAAACTTGCTCTTGAATGGAGAGTAGCTAAAGCAAATGGAAGAAATCACAGGGTAATAGCTAAACAGAAGATTTCAAAGAGCAGCTCAAGAAGACAAAGTCAGTTATTATAATGAAATGTGCAAAGACCTGGAGTCAGAAAAGCAAAAGGGAAGAACACACTTGACATTTCTCATGCTAAAAGAACTAAAGAAAAATTTAAGCCTTGAGTTACAAAATAAAGATTCTATGGCCAAAATATTGATTGATGCAGGAAACATCAAAAGAAGATGGAAGGAATACACAGAATCACTGTGTCAAAAAGAATCAGTCAGTGTTCATTCATTTCAGGAGGTGGCATAAGATCAAGAACCAATGGTACTGAGGGAAGAAATCAAAACTGCACTGAAGGAATTGTCAGAAAACAAGGTTCCAGGAATTGACAGAATACCCATTGAGATGTTTCAACAAACAGATGCCTCTCTG
>NW_006928889.1:1885-5582 GCF_000298275.1 Orycteropus afer afer
CTTGCTTACTGAAAGTGAAGATGACTTGAAGCACTTAGTGATGAAGATTAAAGACTATAGTCTGCAGTATAGATTACACCTCAACATAAAGAAAATGAAAATCCTTACAACTGGACTAATAACCAGCATCACAATAAATTGAGAAAAGATTGGAAGTTGTCAAAGATTTCATATTACTTGGTTGCACAATCAACACCAATGGAAGGAGTAATCAGGAAATGAGATGACATATTGCACCGGGCAAATCTGCTGCAAAAGACCTCTTTACTGTGCTGAAGAGCAAAGATGTCTCTTTGAAGACTAAGGTGTGCCTAACCCAAGCCACGGTATTTTCAATTGTCTCATATGCATGTGAAAGGTGGACAATGAATAAGGATGATAGAAGAAGAATTGATGCTTTTAAGTTGTGGTGTTCGGGAAGAATACTGAAAATACCATGGACTTCCAGAAAAACTAATAAATCTGTCCTGCAAGAAGTGCAGTCGGAATTCTCCTTGTAAACAAAAATGGCCAGATTTTTTCTCATCTACTTTTGTCATATTGTCAGAAGGGACCATTCCCTTGAGAAGGATATCATTCTTGGTAAAGTGGAGGGTCAGTGAAAAAGAGGAAGACCCTCAACAAGACGGATTGACACAGTGACTCCAAAGATGGGCTCAGGCATAGCAGCGATTGTGAGACTGGCATAGGACCAATCAGTGTTTCTTTCTGTTGTACATAGGGTTGCCATGAGTCAAAACCAAGTCTATGGCACTTAAAAACAACAATTTACCCTAAATTGATTGATGCAATTAGTTATATCATCTATGTAATAAGCACCCATGAACAATTGTTGTTTCTGAGGATATGAATAAATAGCTTGATTAAAATTTAGCTAAAAATTATCTGGATGTGGTACTTTTTTATTGTTTTATTCTGGTAAATATAAATAAAACATTTGCCAATTCAACATCTTTTACATATACATTTACATGACATTGGTTACATTCTTCATGTTGGGCAGCCATCACCAGTATCTGTTCAAATTTTTCCACCACCATTAACAGAAACTCAGTGGCCCTAAGCAAAGACAATCCTTCCTGCTCCTTGAAACCAACTGATGTGTTTATTTCACATCAGTAGCATTGTACTCAGGAGGTGGCATATGCTCAAGAACCTATGGTACTGAAGGAAGAAGTCGAAACTGCACTGAAGTAATTGGTCAAAAAGAAGCCTGGAGAAATTGATGTAATATCCACTGAGATGTATCAACAAACAGATGTGGCAATGAAGGCATCTCTGCCAAGTAACTTGGAAGACAACTACCTGGCCAACTGACTGGAAGAAGTCAGTATCTGTACCCATTCTAAAGAGAAGTGATCCAACAGAATGCAGAAATTATCAAACAATATCATTAAAATAATGCATAAGTAGTATCTTGCTGAACATAATTCAAAAACTATCACAGCAGTAAATTGACAGAGAACTTCCAAAAAAGCAAGCTGGATTCAGAAGAGGATGTGGAACAAAGGATATCATTGCTGCTGTCAGATGGATTTTGGCTGAGCACAAAGAATACCAGAAAGATGTTTACTTACATTTTATTGACTATGCAAAAAAGATTCCACTGTGTGGATCATAACAAATTACAGATAACACTGCAAAAAATGGGAATTCCAGAGCACTTCATTGTGTTCATGAGGAAGCTGAACATAGAGCAGGAGGCTGTTGTTCAAACAGAACAAGGAGATACTGCATGATTTAAAATCAGGAAGAGTGTGTGTCAGGGTTGTATCCTTTCACCATATTTATTCAATCTGTATGCTGAGCAAATAATCTGAGAACCTGGACTATATGAAGAAGAATGTGGCATCAGGATTGGAGGAAGACTCATTAACAACCTGAGATATGCAACTGACACAACCTTGCTTGTTGAAAGTGAAGGTGACTTGAAGCACTTACTAATGAAGATTAAAGACTTCAGTCTTCAGTATGGATTACACCTCAATATAAAGAAAACAAAAATCCTCAGAACTGGACCAATAAGAAGCATCATGATAAATGGAGAAAAGATTGAAGTGTCAAAGATTTCATTTTACTTGGATCTGCAGTCAACACCAATGGAAGCAGTAGTCAAGAAGTCAGATGTTGTATTGCACTGGGCAAATCTGCTGCAAAGACCTCTTTAAAGTGTTGAAAGCAAAGCCATCACTTTGAAGACTAAGTCATGCCATGTTATTTTCATTTGTCTCATATGCATGTGAAAGCTGAACAATGAATAAGAAAGACCGAACAAGAATTGATGTTTTTGGGTTGTGGTGTTGGCAAAGAATACTGAAAGTACCAGATGCTGCCAGAAGAACTAACAAATCTGTCCTGGAGGAAGTGCAGCCAGAGTGCTCTTTGGAAGTGAAAATGGCCAGACTTCATCTCACCTACTTTGGTCATGTTTTCAGAAAGGACCTTTCCCTGGAGAAAGATATTGTTCTTGGTAAAGTGGAGGGTCAGTGACAAAAGAGAAGAGCCTCAGCAATATGGATTGACACAGTGGCTGCAATGATAGCCTCAAGTTCAGCAAAGATTGTGAATATGGCACAGGACTGGGCAGTGTTCCTTTATGTTGTACATAGGATTGCTAGGAGTTGAAACTGACTCAATAGTACCTAACAACAACAGGATCATACAGTATTTGTCCTTTTGTGACAGGGTTATTTCACTTGTTATACATTCAGTTTGTATGTTGAGCAACTAATCCAAGAAGCTGGACTATATGAAGAAGTATGTGGCATCTGGATTGGAGGAAGACTCATTAATAACCTGAGCTATGCATATGACACAACTTGGCTTGCTGAAAGTGAAGAAGGTTTGAAGCACTTATTGATGAAGATCAAAGACTACACCCTTTGATATGGATTACACTGCAACATAAAAAACAAAACAAAACAAAAAAAAAACCTAAAATCCTCACTTCTGAACCAATAAACAACATCATAATAAATGGAGAAAAGATTGAATTGTCAAGGATTTCATTTTACTTGGATCCACAATCAGTGCCCATGGAAGCAGCAGTCTAGAAATCAAGCATATCACATTGGACAAATCTGTTGCAAAAGACTTCTTTAAAGTCTTTAAGAGCAAAGTTGTCACTTTGAAGACCTGACATTGAATTGTGGTGTAGGCAAAGAATATTGCATGTATCATGGACTGTTAGATGCATGAACAAATCTGTTGTGGAAGAAGTACAGCTGGAATGCTCCTTAGAAGTGAGAATGGCCAGGCTTTGTCTCACTCACTTCATTCATGTTGTCAGAAGGAAGAAAGATATCATGCTAGGTGAAGTAGAAGGCAAAGGAGCTTTGGTGGCATTGTGCATAAGGTACTTGACTGCTAATCAGAAGGTTGGCAGTTCAAACCCACCAGCCACTCCATGGAAGGAAGACTGGGCAATCTACTTCCACACGGATTTACTGCTTCAGCAACCCAAAGGAGGTCACTATGAGTCGAAATTGACTTGATGGCAATGAATTTGGTTTTTGTTTTAAAGTAGAAGGTCGGCAAAAAAATGGAAGACCTGCAGTGAGATGGATTGATACAGTGGCTACGAAAAAGGGCTCAAGCATGGCACCCAATGTCAGGAGGATAGTACAGCACCGGCCAGTCATTCTGTTATATGTAGGATCACTATGAGTTGAACTGGACTCCACAGTACCTAACAACA
>NW_006928890.1:0-569 GCF_000298275.1 Orycteropus afer afer
ACTCATGATGAAAAACCTTATGTCCATCCAAATAATTTAATTTTATTTCATTGTTCAGGTTAGGTCAGAAGATCACCTTCTAAGTCACTTCAACCTCCTATATTTAACTGACCGTTTCAGAGAAAGTCAATATAAATAAATAAATAACAGCCTTAACTTTAATCTATTTTACAATCTGTGTTGTAAAGACTATAAAGCACAAGAATTTGTTACTAAGGTAAAGCAATAGCAATATGAATAGAAGAACAATCGTTCTCCACATCTTCCATTTACAGAAATTAGTATGGGAGATTTGCTTATAAAAAATTTTATGTAATTTAAAGTTAAAAAGAAAAAATAGTAACCACAGAATTTTTGCTGAGTTCTTTATGTAGGCAAAAGGTGGCTTTAACAGTAAGTACTGCATTGAGTTGCAAATAATACAAACCCCAAAAATAATGGCTTAAACAAAATAGGGGTTCTATGTTTGGTGCCTAACCAGAAGGCTGGCAGTTCAAACCCACCAGCAACTCCTCGGAAGGAAGATTGGGCAATCTACTTCCATAGGATACCGCCTTGGAAACCCAGGG
>NW_006928890.1:2219-3721 GCF_000298275.1 Orycteropus afer afer
ATGTTGAGGAACTTCCCTTCTATTCATATTTTGCTGAGAGTTCTGAACAGGAACAGGTGTTGGATTTTATCAAATGCCTTTTCTGCATCAATTGATAAAATCATGTTGTTCTTTTGTTTTGTTTATGTGGTAAATTACATTGATTGTTTTTCTGATGTTGAACCACACTTGCAAACCTGGTATGAATCCCACTTGTTCCGGGTGTATTAATTTTTTGATACGTTGTTGGATTCTGTTGGCGAGGATTTTGTTAAAGAATTTTGCATCTATGTTCATGAGGGATATTGGTCTGTAGTTTTCCTTTCTGGTGTTGTCTTTCCCTGGTTTTGGTATTAGTGTTATGCTTGTTGCATAAAATGAGTTTGGGAGTACTCCATCTTTTTCTATGTTCTGGAATAGCTTGAGTAACATAGATGTCAACTCTTCTCTGAATATTTGATAAAATTCCCCAGTGAAGCCATCAGGGCCAAGATTTTTCTTTGTGGGAAGCTTTTTTTATGACCTGTTCAATTTTTTCTTTTGTTATAGGGCTGTTCAAGTGTTCTATATCTGAATGGGATAGTTTAGGTAGGTCTTGTCCATCTCTTCTAGGTTCTCAAATATGTTGGGGTACAGTTTTTCATAATATTCTGCCAGTATCTTTATTATTTCAGTTGGTTCTGTTGTGATGATACCCTTTTCATTTACAATTCTTGTGATTTGCATCTTCACTTGCTTTTCTTTTTTTTAGATTTGCCAATGGTTTATCGATTTTATTAATCTTTTCAAAGAACCAGCTTTATGTTTTGTTTATTTTCTCTATGTTTTTTTTTTTCTCTTTTCCATTTATTTCAGCTCTGATCTTTATTATTTGCTTACTTAGGATACTGTAGGATTCTTTTATTGTTCTTTTTCTAGTTGTTGGAGTTGTTGAGTTAGAGTGTTGATTTTGTTTCTTTCCTCTTTTTTGATGTATGATTTTATTGCTATAAACAGTCCTCTGAGTACTGCTTTTGCTGGGTCCCATAGGTTTGATATGATGTATCTTCATTCTCATGTTTCTAGGACTTTCTATTTCATTTTTTATTTGTTCTATTGCCTACTAGTTGTTGAGTAGTGAATTGTTCAGCTTCCACATTTGATGTTTTTTTCCTTGATGTTCCTATTATTAATTTCTAACTTTATAGCATTGTGGCCTAGGAATTTTTTAATTTCACTTTTTATTTCTTCTATTGCCCAGTAGTTTTTGAGCAGTGAGTTGTTCAGCTTCCACATTTGATGTTTTTTTCCTTGATGTTCCTATTATTAATTTCTAACTTTATAGCATTGTGGCCTGAGAAGTTGCTTTGTAGTATTTCAATTCTTTTGAATTTATCGAGGCTTGTTTTATGTCCTAACATATGATCTATTCTGGAGAAGGATCCATGTGCATTGGAGAAAAATGTGAATTATGCTTTTGTTGGGTGGAATATTCTGTATATGTCTATGAGGTTGAGTTAGTTGTTGTATTGTTGAATTCTTCT
>NW_006928890.1:4275-4836 GCF_000298275.1 Orycteropus afer afer
GGCACCATCTAGTTCTTCTGGTCTCATAGTTGTATAGGCTGCAGATTGGATGGTGTACCAGTCGCTAGGATGAATTGTTTCCATGAATTTTGGTTTTCTTCATTCTTCTTTTCTCTGGAAGAGGAGAAACCCATCGTTGCATCTAGATGGCAGCTTGCTAGATAGCTTTTAAGATCCCAGTAGCTACTTGCCAAAGTAGGAGGTGGAACAATGTTTTATATAGTATGTTATACCAATTGACCTTCATGTCTCCAGCAAGTATGGTTCCAAGCATGTAGGTTCAACTACTCGGTCCTTTTGGGTAGCTGGTTGTGACCAACCAGTGACCACACCTTGCCCCTTGTCAGCTCTACTATACATCTGAGAATTCTGATCAGTCACATAAACTTATAGGACCATTGTCTGCCACCCCTATATATGTACTTGGATACAATCTCCATTTCATAGACACACCGAATCGTTCAGCCTGTCCACCCATCTATCCACCCATAAACCCATGTTAACCTTCACTGACAACGCACTACTGTATGTACAAAAGAGTTCATATTTGTTGTCTGTACC
>NW_006928891.1:0-951 GCF_000298275.1 Orycteropus afer afer
TGATTGTTTACAAGCAGTGGCCATTTTGGAAATTTAAAGTGATAACATTCTCATTTGGATTCCAGGGACTTAAGAATAGGCTCCATTTGCCAAGGATGGCAGGGATATATGGGAGGCTGACAATAGGAAAGGAGTCAGGTGGTGAGTGCATAATTGCTGCCAACTAGCAAATATAGGAGCACAATACCCTGCTTATGGAGATAATATCCAAACAAAACAAAGAAAGTGAAAATCGTGAGCAAATCACTTCAACATACAATCATCAATTAAATATAAACACAAAAATGTCACAATGTTTCAGAGACAACAAAGCATCACAATTCACACAAAGAAGCAACATAAACCAAGGGAAACAAGGGACTAGGATATAGACCCAGAACACATCCCTGAGGAAGAAGCAGCATTGGAACTCCTGGATAAAGAATTCAAAATAATTATATTTAAGTACCTTCTAAGGACTGAAAGACATATCAAGGAAAACACTGACAAAATTAAGGAAAACAAAGACAAAATCCTAGTACAATTTTGGAAAAAAATACAAGAACAAAATGGCAAAATAAATGAAAACTTAGAAACGATACAAAATCTACTGGTAGAAATCTGGGAAATATATACTAAAATTTCAGAAATAGATGATACATTGAAAGGGCAAAGGAGTAGAATTGAATCAATGGAAGGCAGAATTAATGAGATCAAAGACAAATACCTGAATACTTCTTTGGAAAGGGATCAATCAGAAAAAAGATGAAAACAGAATGAAGAAAGCCTGAGACTCTTGTGGGATATCATCAAAAGGAATAACCTACATGTAATCAGAATTCCAGAAAAGAAAAATAAAAATAAAACCACTGAGAAAATTATCCAAGATGTGTTGGAAGAGAACTTCCCTGATATGATGAAAGATGAAAATATATCCATTCAGGAAGTTCAATGAACCCCACACAGGATAGA
>NW_006928891.1:3575-4257 GCF_000298275.1 Orycteropus afer afer
TATGCCACCAGAGCTCCTACAATCATAGTAGGAGACTTTAATACACCACTTTAAACTATTACATACACATGATGGAATTCTATGCAACAGTAAAGAATAATGTAGAATCTGCAAAACACCTTATAACATGGATGAACTTGGAGGATGTTATGCTGAATGAAATAAGTCACTCACAGAAGGACAAAGATAGTATTAGTTCATTATTGTAAAAAGTCAAGGAAAGGTTTATATATGGATGAAACCTTTCTTTGTTGTTACCAGATATAGGAGGGTAGGGCAGGGAACACTGTGGGAAAAAAAAAAAATGCATCGACCCATGTCACTTTAGTTTTGGGTATTTCACTGTACATAAATTATATATTTCAATAACATGTATATATGTTTGTGTGTGGGTGTGTGTGTGTGTAAAATATGTCAAGAATCCCTTGACCTGTCAGATAACAAAGAAGCTATCCATGACTATGAGGAAGAATCAAAAGTGTCAAGCACCAATATAAAGAAGTTCTTACTGTTCAAACAATGTATAATTTGAACCTCAATCAGGATAAGAACTGGAATGGATTGAAACTATATAATATGTTTAAATCCATGATTTTATAATGGTATTAAAAATAATTTTTCACTTTCTGAAAATGATAACAAACCAATTCATTACCTGGAAACAGTGAACATATAATGAAAA
>NW_006928891.1:5877-6739 GCF_000298275.1 Orycteropus afer afer
ATAAGATATAGACAACAAAGGCAAATAATACTATATGCACAATGCTGCATTACCGCTAACACCAAACATCAGGCTACAGATAAATGCATAAACAAGTGAGAAGATCAGGTGGAGTTCAGTAAACAAGAATATCCTAGACCAAGTCCTAGACCAAGGATAGATTTAGCTGAAGATAATCTTACATATCCACTTGTGCTACAGAACTAGCTGCACACATTACAGAAGCAACCTAAGACAGGGTTGGAGTAATTTCTCAGAGAAAACCATGTACCTTGATAGAGAATCACTGGGACTGCTGACTAGGGACCTTATTCTTGGGGAACACCAAGCTCAATTGGCACAACATAGTACATAAAAATATTGTCCCACAACTTACTTTGGTGAGTAGCAACTGGGGTCTTGCAAGTTTCCAAGCAGCCATCCAAGATACAACTATTGGTCTCCTCTCATCTGAAGCAAAGAAGAGTGAAGAAAATCAAATGTATCTGGAAACCATTAGTCCAAGGATATAATGGACCCCAAGACCAGAACTAGATGGTCCCCAGCTACCAATGCCAACTGCTCAGAAAGAGTTCAAACCTGGAGATCCTAGATAGAGTGGGAGGAAAAAATGTGGAACAAAAAACAAAATCCAAAAGCACAAAAAGACTATGACTGTGGGTTACATTTCAGGCCTAGAATTGGACTCACTCCCATGGATTGGCTCTCAGCCCAAAATTAGAAAGACCTACATGCAAAACACCTATCCCAAGGCAATGCACCAACCTACTCTAGGGAGATACACCCCTTAGAGCAATCAGCTGTGGGGCACCAGAGGGGCAGCATTCACATAGAGGAAAAGCTGGACAGACAAGAGTGCACA
>NW_006928892.1:0-497 GCF_000298275.1 Orycteropus afer afer
GTCACAGGAGTCACTATGAGTTGAAACTGACTGCAGGGCAATTAATAATTTTATTGGGGACCTAACTCGGAAGGGAACAAATCTTGGTAGCCGTGCAATTCACTAACACGATAAGGAACTCTGGGCACAATGAGGAAATCTCGCCAACTGTTGAGAGTCTTTTTGTAAATGATTTTACATAACAGGCACTTCAAGTCTCACTGACGATGGTGAGTGCATAGGAAGCCTTGTGGAATGAGGTTGGGGTTCATTATTTAATCAACATGGAAAGTCAAGTTTACTGCTGACACTGAACAAAACATGCAGCACAACGGGAGGTTGTGTTTCTATTATAAGAATTGGCAATCAGATTTCCCCGCAGCAAATTTAAAAGCGATTACAAGACCCAAAAGCCCTATTTCTAAAGTGGCTCCCCAGTACATCAGGCAGGAGGCCCATCCCTAAAGCCACGCAGAACTGGAAGTGCTGAGTGAAAAACAAACATGACTCAGAAGTCA
>NW_006928892.1:2167-3059 GCF_000298275.1 Orycteropus afer afer
AACTGTCTCTTTCTTATTTGGTTTTCTTTCAAGTTGCTGGTGATTAAATGACTGGAATTGCATTGCTGACAATGGCCTGAGCTAGCTACTGAGTCCCCTAAGGAGAAATCAAGTAAAGAAATAAATAAAGCTGAAGTCAACTTATCTTTTAAGGGAACTGCATTTTGGTGGAGGAGAAAACAAAAGTAGACCCGATTAAAATAAAGATGACCTATAAAATCTGCATATTGCCACTATTATTTTTCTTAAATATAATACACACACACATTATACAGGCACATATATTTTTATATATGTAGGTGGATTTTGTTCTTCTTAGGTCCTGTTGAATCAGTTCTGACTCATAGGGATTCTATGAGACAGTGCAGAACTGCCCCATGGGGTTTCCTAGGCTATAACCTTTCTGGGAGCACAGCACCTCATCTTTCTCCTATGGAGCCACTGGGTGGGTTTGAACAGTCAACCTTTAGATTAGATGCCAAGTGCTTAACCATGGTGCCACTAGGCCTCCTTATATATGTGTATAGCTGGTGGTTCAAACCCACCAGCCACTCCTCAGAAGGAAGACTGGGCAACCTACTTCCATAGTGATACCACCCTGGAAACCCAAGGAGGGGTCGCTATGAGTTGGATCTGAGTCGACGGCAGTGGCTTTGGTTGGTTTTGATTTATGTGCGTGAGTTGGTGCAATGGTTAAGTGCTCGGAGGAAGATGTGGCAGTCTGCTTCTATAAAGATGACAGTCTTGGAAACCCCACGGGACAGTTATACTCTGTCCTACAGAGTCACTATGAGTTAGAATCATGGGAGAAAAATGTGACAGTCTGCTTCTGTAAAGATGACAGCCTTGGAAACTCCATGGGCAACTCTCTGTCCTAAAAAGTCACTATGAG
>NW_006928892.1:5032-5545 GCF_000298275.1 Orycteropus afer afer
CACGGCTGCTTGCTCACTGCTCCTGCTGCTACCTCTCCCCTCCCTTCACTTGTCACAAGGATCAAAGAGGTGCCATTCACGTGTGTTGCTGTGTGCCATCGAGTCCATCCCAACCCACAGTGACCCCACGGGACAGAGCAGGACTGCCCCACCAGCTTCCCTAGGCCGTAAATCTTTAAGGAAGCAAATCATCAGGACTTTCTGCTGCAGAGCCGCTGGGTGGGTTTAAACCGCCAACCTTCTGATGAGCGGCCAAGGGCTTCATCTTGCACCACCAGAGCAGTTGACATTCCATAAACCGCATACAGAGAGCACCCCCAGAACATTAACACTGGTTTTGAAAATCAAATGGGCCATTCTAGAATGTTCTCAACCTGCTGGAAAATGAAGAGCGTCTATGTTATGAACTGATGAGTAGGATTCTGTCCGACCAAGTATAGCTGGAGGCCAGGTCAGTTACCACTGTTTCCATGACCACACTGCACTTCATATAAGATGGGATGTCTACATCAG
>NW_006928893.1:0-2289 GCF_000298275.1 Orycteropus afer afer
AAGATTATCTTCTGTGTCTGTATTTATTGGTTTCCCTTTTCTTTGTTGAAGAGGGTCTGTGCAATCCTTCTGCCTAGTCCGCCATCTTGCCCCACCCCTCCCGCATTACTTTTGTCTTATTTTCCAGTTTACCCAACTATTTTGGTTCTCTAGTGCTGCTATAACAGACCTAGCACAAACGTATGGCTTTAACAAACAGGGATTTATTCTCTTACAGTTTAGGAGGCTAGAAGTCCAAGTTCAAAGTGTCAGCTCTAGGGGCTGAGTAAAATCCTGTTAACCTTAGGCTTCAGTTCTGCCTCTTGCTCCCAGCCCACTGGAACTGGAAGAATCTCTTAACTCAGGAAGCTGCTGGCTGCTGAGGCTGACAAATGCAAGGTCAGCATGTGAAATGGCACAGTCCCAAGATTTGCAAGCAACACAGTAGACCACAAGTTCAAGTCCAGAAACAGTCTCAAGATCAGCAGGCAACATGGCAGGCCCCTGATGACACAGCCAAATGTAGGATCCAGTTGTGCCAGGAAGCTCAATACCTTTCTCAAAGTGTCTTCTTGCATAGTGGAAGCAGACCACGTCTCTAAAGGAGTTACTCAACTGTTCACAGACGATTCCACCATGGAACTGATTACCAGTCTCATCATGGAGAATAATTACATTCAGCTGGCCACCACTTAAAACCAGACCAGACCAATTTGACACATAACCCTAACTATGATACCAACAAATACAAAAAATGAAACATACAAGCAAACATGAAAATCATAGGAAGAGATGTTGTCTCGTCGTGTGCCATCTTCCTGACAATTGGTTTAGTTGAGTCCATTCTGCGACTATTATGTCAATCCATCTCATTGAGTAGCTGGCCTTCTACTTTACCAACTCCTAATTTGCAGTAGTTATTATTTTTTTAAATAAAAAGGATACCTGTGATTAGAACTATATTTAAGGAAAATAAATTTGAAAATTAATGTGTAGGCTAATGGCTAAGCAGGGAAATCTGTTAGAGGCCTTTCCAACAGTTTAATGAAGCAGTAAATGTCTCAACTAAAGATTGGCAGTAGAAAAAATATGACATATATGTAAAACATTATGGACTAGAGTATCTATATATCACTTTAAAAGTGGGAAAGATCATACCTAACTCTAAGATTTAAAGCTTGGGTGACAATGAGAATGGGAGTACCAGCAGGATAAACTTTTGGATACTTTCGAGGGGCTGTTGGGATGTTGTAGTTTCCTGGTGCTGCTATCACAGGAATACCACAGGTGGATGGCTTTAAAGAATAGAAATGTATTTCCTCACAGGCTGCAAGTCCAAGTCGAGGTCTCGGCCATCTTGATTCCTTTCCTGTTGGTGTCCCCAAGCACTCCTTGCTTCATTGGGAATCCTCACATGCATTAGTCTTCACCTGTGTGTTTGTGTGTGTACTTCTGGGTCTCCTCTGTTCTTCCCTATAACTCAGAAGTGATCAGATTTAGAATTCACACTACCTGAGTACAATCTAATTACCACAACAAAGAAAACCCCATTTCAAGCAGAATTGCATCCACAGGTAAAGAAGTTAGGATTCTAATACATTTTGTCAGGGGAGGGGAAAGGATACAATTTAACTGAAAGCTGACTTCCTTGTGAAGATATCTAGCTGGTAATTGAGAATACATTTCTTCAGTTTAGGAAGTAGCTAATGGTCAGGTAAATTAGACTGTTATTTAGTGAAAAGGTCAGAAGGAATTCTCTGATGTTTACTTCCATATGATGGGAATTGAAATAGTGTAACCCGTAGGACCTTCCATGCCTTCATCAGCACTAGGAGAAGTGGACAGTTTACCTGATTGTTAAAAATGACAGGAGCAAAGTGGGCAGAAGGCATGGATAGACACTTCCCCAAAGAGGATATTCAGGCAGCCAACAACCACATGGAGAAATGTTCACATCATTAGCCATTGTTGTTGTTGTTGTTATGTGCCGTCAAGTCAGCCCCAACTCATAGCGACCCCTCCCTGGGTTTCCAAGGCAGTATCACTGTGGAAGTATTGTTGTTATTGTTGTGTGCCGTGGAGTGGGACCTGACTCATAGCGACCCATCCTTGGGTTTCTGAGGCAGTATCACTACGGAAGTAGATTGCCCCATCTTCCTTCCAAGGAGTGGCTGGGGGGTTTGAACCGCTAGCTTTCTGGTTAGCAGTCAAGTGCCTTAGGCACTATGCTACAAGAGTATTAGAGAGATACAAATCAAAACAAAAATAAGATACTATCTTGCCCCAGCAGTAATAGCAAAGTTCAACAAG
>NW_006928893.1:3019-5571 GCF_000298275.1 Orycteropus afer afer
CAAACCCACCAGCCACTCCTCAGAAGGAAGACTGGGCAATCTACTTCCGTAGAGATACTGCCTCAGAAACCTAGGGAGGGGTCATTATGAGTCAGAATCAACTTGATAGCAGTGAGTTTGGGTTTTTGAATTCCAGAACACAAATACCTGTGCTGTGGGCAGCCTCTGCTGCTACATTTACTACTGCATTTACTGTTTCCTTAAACTACTGCAAAAGTTCCTAACAGATTTTGCCTGTACATAAACTAGCCTACAAATGATTTCCAGATTTATTTTCCTAAAATATAGCTCTAATCATGGGTCTATTAAAAAATAATAATAACTGCTATAAAACCAAGGTTTGGTAAAGTAAAGGGTCAGCTAATCAACGAGATGGACTAAAATAGTAGCCACAACAGTGGACTCAAATGTGCCAACAATCATGAATATGGCACATGAGTGGACAGTGTTTCCCTCATACCGAAGGTCATCATGAGTCAGAGCCAATAGAAAAGCAATTAACAATAACATTAAGTACAGCCTCTGTTGTTAGGTGCCATTGAGTTAATTCTGCATTATAGTGACCCTTTGCACAACAGAATGAAACACTGCTCATTCCTGTGCCATCCTCACAATCCTTGCTGTGTTTGAGCTAATCGTTGGAGTCACTGTGTCAATCCATTCCATTGGAAGTCTTCCACCTTTTCTCTGACCCTCCATTTTACCAAGAACTATATCCTTCTCCCACGACTGGTTCTGTTTGATGACATGACCAAACTACAAAAGGCAAAACTGGCCATTCTCTTTTCCAAGGACCATTCTGGCTGTTCTTCTTCCAGGATAGATTTGTTTCTTCTTCTGACATGACATGGTATTTTCAGTATTATTCACCCACATCACAATTCAAAGGCATTAATTTTTCTTCAATCTTCCTTATTCATTGTCCTGCTTTCACATTCATGAGGCAGATGAATATACCATGGCTTGGGTCAGGTGTACCTTAGTCTTCAAAGTGATATCTTTGTTCTTCAACACTTTAGAGAAGTCTTTTGCAGCAGATTTGGCCAGTGTGTTACAATGTCTGATTTTTGACTGCTGCTTCCATGAGTATTGATTGTGAATCCAAATAAAATGAAATTTTTTTTTTAAATTATTTTATTATTATTTTTTACTTTCGTAGTGTTTCCTCTCCTTCCCACCCTGGTTACCCCTGGTAACAAACAAAGAAAGTTTCCTTCCATATATAAACCTTTCCTTGACTTTTCACAATAATGAACTAATACAGTATTTGTCCTTCTTTGATTGACTTATTTCACTCAGCATAGTGTCCTCCAAGTTCATCCATGTTCTGTGGTGTTTGCAGATTGTACATTATTCTTTAGTGTTGCACAGTATTCCATTGTGTGTATGGACTATAGTTTAGTAACCCATTCTTCTGTTGATGGGCACCTAGGTTGTTTCCATCTTTTTGCTATTATAAATAGTGCTGTGATGAACATGGGTGTGCGTACATCTGTTTTTTGTCCTAGCTCTTACTTCTTTAGGATATATACCTAGCAATGGGATTGCTGGATCAAATGGTATTTCTAATTCCAGCTTCACAAGGATTTTAAGGTATTAAAGAATCTCCATAATGCTTTCCACAGAGGTTTTATCATTTTATAGTCCACCAGCAGTGTATGAGAGTTCCAATCCCACCACATTCTCACTAACATTTGTTATTTTCTGTCTTGTTGAACTTTGCTACTAGCTCTGGAACAAGATGGTATCTCACTGTTGTTTTGATTTACATCTCTCTAATGTTAATGCTGCAGGGGTCCAGGTGAGGAGAGAGAACCCAGGCATGCCCAAAGCAGCAGGGTGGGAGAACGGGAGAAAGGGGATTAAAAGCCAGGAACCCGAACAGAGTAGCAGTCACCCGCAAGGATCCAGGTGAGGAGAGGGAACTCAGGCACACCCAAAGCAGCAGGGCGGAAGAGCAGGAGAAAGGAGATTAAAAGGCCCAGGAATAGGACAGAGGAGCAGTCAGCCACAGGGACCCAGGTAAGCATGGTAAGAGAAGTTTCCAACAGGGACACAAACTTGTCTGTCGGTTTGTCCTAAAGTGGTGATGTGTTGATGTGACTTTTGAGCCTGAGCCACTGGTGTTTCAAACCCAGAGGAATCCACATGGTGCACAGGTATCAGCCCAGTTTACAGACTGAGACAGACTAGGAAGAAGGAGGAGGCAGTTCACTTCTCAAATAATTGGTCAGGGAAAACATTATGAATAGAAAAAAACACTGTTTGATACATTACAGCACAACTTTATGAATAGCCTGGTTAGGTTAGAAGGTTATCAAAATAGGACTGGGAAAGAACTGTATCATCTGAGTAAACCCAGCCTTAGTCCTATGGATAAGGTGAAGCTTTCGAGACCCCCATTTGCTGATGTGACACCACTCAAATTGAAGAGAAACAGCTGCAGACATCCATTAATCATCAGAACATGGAATGTATGAAGTATGAATCTAGGAAAATTGGAAGTTGTCAACAATGAAATGGAACACATAAAGATTGATATCCTCAGCATT
>NW_006928894.1:0-499 GCF_000298275.1 Orycteropus afer afer
AAAACACAAGTAAACATCTTTCTGGTATTCTTTGCCTTAAGCCAAGATCCATCTGACAACAGCTATGATATCTCTTGTTCCACATCCTCTTCTGAATCCAGCTTGCACCTCTGGAAGTTCTCTGCCAATATACTGCGGGGCAAACGTTTTTGAATTATCTTCAGTAAGATCTTACTTGCATGTGATATAAATGACATTGTTTTACAATTTCCACATTCTGTGGGATCACCTTCCTTTGGAATGGGTACAAATATGGCTCTCTTCCAGTCAACTGGCCAGGTAGCTGTCTTCCAAATCTCTTGGCATAACCGAATAAGTGCCTCCAATGGGGCATCCGTTTGTTGAAATATCTCAATCAGTATACCATCAATTCCTGGAGCCTTGTTCTTCGCCAATTCTTTCATTGCAGCTTTGACTTCCTCCATCAGTACCATTGGTTCTAGATCATATGCCGCTTCCTGAAATGGATGAAGATCCACCAGTTCTTTTTGGTACAGTG
>NW_006928894.1:1875-3294 GCF_000298275.1 Orycteropus afer afer
TTCATAAGGTTTTCCCTGACCAATTCTTTGAGAAGTGGACAGCCTCTTCCTTCTTCCTAGTCTGTCTCAGTCTGTAAACTGGGCTGATATCTGTGCACCATGTGCATCCTGCTGGGTTTGAAACACCAGTGGCTCAGCCTCAAAACTCACATCAACACGTCACCATGGTAGGACAAACCGACAGACACGTTTGTCTCCCTGTTGGAAACCTCTTGTACCACCCTTACCTGGTCCCTGCAGCTGACTGCTCCTCTGTCCAGGTTCCTGGGCCTTTTAAACCCCTTTCTCCTGCTCTCCTGCCCTGCTGCTTTGGGTGTGCCTAGGTTCCCTCTCCTCACCTGGATCCCTGCAGCTGGCTGCTCCTCTGTCTGGGTTCCTGGCTTTTAATCCCCTTTCTCCCATTCTCCCATCCTGCTGCTTTGGGCATACCTAGGTTCTCTCTCCTCACCTGGACCCCTGCGGTTGACTATTCCTCTGTCCTGTTCCTAGCTTTTAATCCTCTTTTTTCCACTCTTCCATCCTGCTGCTTTGGGCGTGCCTGGGTTCTCTCTCCTCACCTGGATCTCTGCGGCTGACTGCTCCTCTGTCCGATTCTTGGCTTTTAAGCCCCTTTCTCCTGCTCTCCTGCCCTGCTGCTTTGGGCATGCCTAAGTTCTCTCTCCTCACCTGGTCACCTGGATCCCTGTGGCTGACTGTTCCTCTGTCCGGGTTCCTGGCTTTTAATCCCCTTTCTCCCACTCTCCCATCCTGCTGCTTTGGGCATACCTGGGTTCTCTCTCCTCACCTGGACTCCTGCAGTTGACTGTTCCTCTGTCCTGGTTCCTGGCTTTTAATCCTCTTTTTTCCACTCTCCCATCCTGCTGCTTTGGGCATGCCTGGGTTCTCTCTCCTCATCTGGATCTCTGCGGCTGACTGCTCCTCTGTCTGGTTCCTGGCTTTTAATCCCCTTTCTCCCACTCTCCCATCCTGCTGCTTTGGGCATGCCTAAGTTCTCTCTCCTCACCTGGTCACCTGGATCCCTGCGGCTGACTGCTCTTCTGTCCAGGTTCCTGGCATTTAATCCCCTTTCTCCCACTCTCCTGTCCTGCTGCTTTGGGCGTGCCTGGGTTCTCTCTCCTCACCTGGATCCCTGTGGCTGACTCATTATTAAAATGAGTGTTGAATAACTCCTTGCATATGAGCAGTTGACGATCTGTTCCACAAACAGCTCCTGGCCTGGTTTTGGCTGAATATATTGAGCTTTTCCATCACCTCTTTCCACAGATGTAGTCAATCTGATTCCTGTGTGTTCCATCTGGTGAAGTCCACATGTACAGCTGCCATTTGTGTTGTTGAAAAAAGGTGTTTGCAATGAACAAGTCGTTGGTCTTGCAAAATTCTACCATGCGAGTTCCAGCATTATTTCTGTCACCAAGGCCA
>NW_006928894.1:5479-6605 GCF_000298275.1 Orycteropus afer afer
ACCTTCACATCAAAATAAAAAAGACCAGCATAAATATTCAGCAAATACTAAAACAATAGCAATGAAAGAAGTGATAACATGATTCATAAACAAAACGAGCTCAGCGCAGAAAATTATATGGAACAAAGAGATCAACACCATGAAAAAGCACATGACAAAAATGACAGCAACAAATTCATATTTGCTGATAATTACATATCTGGCAAGGGTCTAAGACTGATGAAAAACTCCAACACCTCAACACCAAAGGAATTAATAATCCAACTGAAAAAGGGCAGAAGACATGAATAGACACTTCAACCAAGGAGGATATTCAGGTGGTCAGCTAATACATGAAAAGATGCTCACAATCATTGGCCGTCATTGTTACGTGTCGTCCAGTCAGATCCGACTCATAGCGACTCCTCCTTGGGTTTCTGAGGCAGGATCACTACGGAAGTAGATTGCCCAACCTTCCTTCTGAGAAGTGGCTGGTGGGTTTGAACCATCAGCCTTCTGGTTAGCAGTCAAGTGCCTTAGGCACTATGCTACCAGAGCTCCTGTCATTGGCCATCAGAGAGATGCAAATCAAGACAACAATGAGATACCTTCTCACCCCAGCACTGATGGTTAGGTTCAACAAGACAGATAATAACAAATGCTGGTGGGGATGTGGAGAGATTGGGACTCTCATACATTGCTTGTGTGACTGTGAAGTGACACAACCACTGTGGAAAGCAATATGGCAATTCCTTAGAAAGCTGGAATTGAAGATACCATTTGACCAAGCTATCCCATTACTAGGTATATGTATCCTAAAGAGGTGAGAGTCAGGATAGGAACAGATATATGCACACTCATGTTCATCACAGCACTATTTACAATAGCAAAAAGATGGAAACAATGTACGTGCCCATCAGTGGAGGAGTGGATGACCAAACTATGTTACATACACATACTGGAATGCTATGCAGCACTAAAGAATAATGTAGATTCTGCAAAATACCACATAATATGGATGAACTTGGAGGACATTATGCTGAGTGAAATAAGTCAATCACAGAAGCACAAGTATAGTATTAGTTCGTTGTTGTGGAGGGTAAAGGAAAGGTTTATATATGGAGGGAAACTTTCTTTGTTGGTTGCC
>NW_006928895.1:0-1696 GCF_000298275.1 Orycteropus afer afer
CACTACGAAAGTAGATTGCCCAACCTTCCTTCCGAGGAGTGGCTGGTGGGTTTGAACCTCCAGCCTTCTGGTTAGCAGTCAAGTGCCGTAGGCACTACACTACCAGAGCTCCCACTGCCATAAGAACAAACAAATCTGTCCTGGAAGAAGTGGAGCCGGAATGCTCCTTGGAAAAGAGAATGGACACACTTTGTTTCACCTACTTTGGTCATGTTGTCAAAAGGGACCATTCCCTGGAGAAAAATATCATGCTTTGTAAAGTAGAAGGTCAGTGAAGAAGGGAAAGACCCTCAACAAAATGGGCTCAAGCATAGTAAGAATTGTGAGGATGGTGCAGGACCAGGTAGTAGTTAATTCTGTTGTACATATGGTTGCTACGGGTTGTAGCCAATTTGATGGCGCCTAACAACGGCATGCTCCCTATGGCTTTCGATGTCTGATTTTTCAGCACTAGATCATCAGGTCTCTCTTCTGAGGCATTGCTGGGTGGACTCAAGCCTCCAACATTTTGGCTAGCATCTGAGTACAGTAACTCTACCATCCAAAGGGTCCATTAAATAAGATGGCCTTAAAAAATGTTTTGGATGGATGGATGGATGGATGGATGAACTGAAGAATGGATAGATCAAAGAATAGATGGATGAATAGTCTTTCCTCTGCAAAAATAAATAAGAATATTAAAATATGTAATTGCTCCCATAATATTAATTTACTTCAGAAAGAAGGCTGTATTTTATTTTAATATAGATAAATCCATCTAAAAACTAAATTATGATAACCATGTTAGCATAAAAATAATCCAGAATGCTATCTCAAGCCACCTTTTACTTTTAAGTGCCCTTCTTCTATTCTCTATTAATCCTGGAGGCTCAGTAGTGATGGATGATGTTCTTTATGCCTTCAAAGATTTTTCTTGAGAACTCTTCCTCAGTGACCCCACACTGGGATAGGGCTTCATCAACAAAGGACAGCATATGGTTTATAATTTCTCAATTACTCCAACTAAATGGAGTCACAGGCTGTGGACAAATGTTTTTGTCATATTCCTGAAATCTCTTTTATAGGGAGGAGCCAAGAAAATTCAGATTGGAATATAGTTCTCCTGGTGAGATTTAATGTTTATAATTGTCTTAATGAGAGTTTGGTTCTTTTAGTCCCTAGACGTATCAGGTCTAAGTATCAACTCTGTTTCATTCTTGAAAATAAGAACCTTACTTTGAAAATCCTACATAGACTTTGCACCCCTATCTATGTTACATTAATTCTGTAGCAATTGACCTTAATAACTCCTCCATTCTTCTTGAGTTTGAGTCGTCCCTTGGCTTCCATGACCTCACTCCCTACATGTTCTCCACCTGTTTCTCAAGTCATTCCTTTTCATAGTCCACTGCTGGGTCCTTTGCATATTGAATCCTTAAATGTTGACTTTCCTCAGGGTTTATCCCCAGCTTTCCTCATTTCTCACTCTCTCCTCTCTTCCTCAGTATTTTCACTCACTCCCACAGTGTTAATTCTCAACTCTACACTGTTAATCCCAACTCTATATACCTAGTCTTGATCTCTCTTCAGCCCCAGACTTACAGATCTAAGTGACTATCACATATCTCCATCACAGTGCCCACATTCACCTTAAATTCCTCCTATACATCCCATCCTATATGAGATACATCCTGTATCTTTGTTGATGGGCACTATC
>NW_006928895.1:2531-4077 GCF_000298275.1 Orycteropus afer afer
GAAGAGAAAGAGAAGGAGGAGGAAGAGAAGGAAGAGGAAGACGACAACAAAGAGGAGAAAACAAGGACAACTCTATTTTTCAAGTAAAATGTTTTCATACTAAGATATTATTAGCAGGAGAGGGAATACAGATTAATCAAACTGGTTTAAACTAGCCATACATACATGCCAGTCTAAACAGAAACATAAACTGTACTCCCCAGTCAGAAGTGGTTGTTTTCACTCTGCTAGTCTTAAAGGGACATAGAAGCATTACCACCATTCTTATACCTGAAACTGGCTGGAAAATGATTCATGAAATCCAGGCTCTTCTTCATTTCTTGGACAAGGAAAGCAAGATAATCTTCTTTAAAGGACAGCATCAACAATAGCTTTTAAAAAGGCGATGTGGAAATTTGAAAACCTTTACAACCCAGATTGTATATGCCATTGAATCAGAGTCTATACTTTACAAACAGATGATATATATGTCTGAAAGGATCAGGGTTCAAGAAAGGAAGCAGATTAATGTAATTGGTGGTTGGCTGTCATCATGGACTTGAAAACCATGTGATAGAGCTCTACATTGGGCTAATATCACCTGAAGAGCAAAAGGAAAAGGAAGCAGAAGCTGGGCTTCAGGGAGTTGCTCTCCTCAAAGAATAGGAATAATGTTCACATGAAATGGCTGTGGTGATCAAAGAAAAGCCATTCCCTGTATCATGAGAACTGATTGTATGGCACAAGTGGGAGTACACCTTCTACCCACAGAATTAGGGTTGGTTTATCTGAATAACTTGCTATGTGTTTGGATTGAAAAAGAACTTGCACTTACAGGTTTCATAAATGGGGGGAAAAAACTTGCACCTCAAAAGGCATATGGGGGTTTACAAGTAAATTTCAAGAATGCCATAAAGAAACAGTCACATTAACATGGTGTATTCAAAGGATATGAAATCCAAGGGAATTTACCAGGTTCAAGAGGAACTACACTGTGTTCTATCCAAGCTGAACATTCCATTTTTACAAGGGCTCTTTTGTTGTCATGTTTATACACAGATTAATAAATGCTTGACCTTTTTTTAGTGATGAAGGAACAGTCTGTGCCTTAGGAGCATATTATTTCAAGAAGCACAAATGAAGAGAAAGTTCAAACCCCTCTGGGACAGATGGACTAAATATTTTTATATTGGAACCACATGAGGAAAGGCAGGGCTTAGGAAACACAAAGGGAGGCCTGATAAGGGAACCTGGAAACAGCATCAGTCTTCTCCGACGTTTCCAGGGACTCCAAGTATGTAAGGCACTGGACACCAACCTCACATGAGGAGGGAATCAAAGTGAGCTAAACATTTATCTTGGTATCTAGTAAAAAAAGGCAGGGAGTAGGACATTACAAGAGAAAAGTACTACTAGAAAAGTACTTACTAGTGTAAGTGTTAATTTCTCAACTTTTCAGTTCTGTATAAAAATGACATAGTGGCTAAAGCACTTGACTGCTAACCAGAAGGCTGGCGGTTCAAACCCACCAGCCACTCCTCGGAAGGAAGGTTGGGCAATCCTACTT
>NW_006928895.1:4462-5536 GCF_000298275.1 Orycteropus afer afer
TGAATTTAGTAATCACTAGACTCTCATTTCCCTTCCTCCCCAGATTGTACTTTATTCCCTCACTCCACATTACAAGCCAGCTGTTGTTGTTAACTGCTGTTAAGTTGGCCTCTGATTCATGGTGGCCTTTGACTCATGGCAACCCAGGCACTACAGAATGAAATATTATGAAACGGTGTCTGGTTCTAAGCCATTCCCGTGATTAGTTGTGGATCCATAGGACTGTCCTTGGCTAATTATCAGAAGTAGATTGCCAGACCTTTTTTCCTAATCTCTTACTCTGGAAATTCCACTGAAACATATTCAGCACCATAACAACACACAAGCTTCCACTGACAGGCGATGGCTGCCCAAAGAAGTACACTGGCCAAGATTAAAGCTGTGTCTCCTACATGTTGATGTTAGGCACCATCAAGTTTGTTTCTACTTATAGTGACTACACCAACAACAGAACAAAACACTGCCCAGTCCTGAGTCATCCTCACAATTGTTTCCATGCTTGAGCCCTTCTTTCCAGCCACTGTGACAATCCATCGCATTGAAGGTTTTTCTCTTTTTTGCTGACCCTCTGTTTACCAAGTATGATATCCTTCTCCAAGGATCAGTCCCTTGTGACAACATGACTGAAGTACAAGAGATGAAATCTGGCCATTCTTGCTTATAAGGAGCAATCCTGCTATACTTCCTCCAAGATAGATTAGTTTATTCTTCTAGCACTCCATGACCCATTCAATATTCTTCACCAGCACCACAATTCAGATGCATTAATTCTGCTTTGATCTTCCTTATTCACTGTTCAGCTCTCACATGCATATGCTTTTGTTCTTGTGTTGTTAGGTGCCTTTGAGTTCTCTCTTACTCATAGTGACCCTATGCACAGCAGAATGAAACACCACCTGGTCCTGGGCCAGCGCCATGATCCTTGCTATACTTGAACCCACTGCCGCTGCCGCTGTGTCAATCCATCTCCTTGAGGGCTTTCTCCTCTTTTGTTGACCCTCTACCTTACCAACCATGACATCCTTCTCCAAGGAATGGTCCCTTCTGACAACATGACCAAAGTAGGTGAGATGA
>NW_006928896.1:0-1203 GCF_000298275.1 Orycteropus afer afer
TTTACATATGGGAGGAAACTTTCTTTGTTGCTAGGGATGGGAGGGGAGGGAAAATTGTTAGATAGGTAAGACACAAGTATTGACGTGGGTGAAGTTTTGGAAAGGCAGTAAACCAAAAGCAGGTAACCAACACAATAACATAAAGGAAAAGAAAGACACAGAGAGGTGCACAAGAGGTACAGACAACAAAGATAAACACTTTTGCATATACAATGCTGTGTTATCAGTAATAACGAGCATTAACCTATGGGGTGATACATAGGTGGTGTTGTTAGGTGCCATTGAGTCATCTCCAACTCATAACAACCCTATGCACAGCAGAACAAAACACTGCTCGGTCCAATGCCAGTCTCATGAGCCTTGCTATACCTAAGCCCATGGTTGCAGCCACTGTGTCAATCCATCTCATTGAATGACTACCCCTTTTTCATTGACTCTTCACTTTACCAAGCATGATATACTTCTCCAGGGAATGGTTCCTCTGACAACATGACCAAAGCAGGTGAGATGAAGTCTGGCCATTCCTGCTTCCAAGGTGCATTCGGGATGCTCTTCCTCCAGGACAGATTTGTTAGTCCTCATAGCAGATAATGGTATTCTTAGCATTCTTCTCCAACACCACATTCAAAAGTTCGGTTTTCCTTATTCATTGTCCAGCTCTCACAAGCATAAGAGGTGAATGAAAATACTATGGCTTGGGTTAGACGCACCTTAGTCTTCAAGGAGACATCTTTGCTCTTCAGCACTTGAAAGAGTTCTTTTGCAGCAGATTTCCCCAAGGCAATACATCATCTGATGTCTTGACTGATGCTTCCAGCAGGTGTTGATTGTAGAGCCAAGTAATATGTAGTCCTTGACAACTTCAATCTTTTCTCCATCCATCATGAAACTGTTTATTGGACCAGTTATGAGGATTTTTGTTTAATTTATATTAAGGTGTAATCCATACTGCAAACTGCAGTCTTTAATCTTCTTCAGTAAGTGCTTCAAGTCATCCTCACTTTCAGCAAGCAAAGTTATGTCATCTGACTATCACAGGTTGTTAATGAGTCTTCCTCTAATTCTGATGCCATGTTCTTCTTCATATAATCCAGTTCTCAGATTATTTGCTCAGCATACAGATTGAATAGGTATGGTGAAAGGATACAACCCTGACGCACTCCCTTCTTGATTTTAAACCATGCAGTATCCTCTTGTTCTGTT
>NW_006928896.1:3770-4274 GCF_000298275.1 Orycteropus afer afer
CCAGCATGTTATTTTCTGTCTTGTTGAACTTTGCCATTAGTGCTGGGACAAGATGGTATCTCATTGTTTTGATTTGCATCTCTCTGATGGCTAATAATAGTAAGCATTTCTTCATGTATTTGCTGGCCACCTGAATATCCTCTTTGATGAAGTGTCTATTCATGTCTTCTACCCATTTTTTAATTGGATTGTTAATCTCTTTGTCACTGAGGTGTTGGAGTTTTCCATAAATTTTAGAGATAAGTCCCTTGTCAGATACATAATTATTGGCAAGTATTTTTCAAAAGAAAAGCTGGGGGATGCCAGACAAAGCAGCAGGGAGCTCAGGTAAGGGGACAGACACAGGCCCCACCCCTAAGAGGCAGGAGGCAGAGAGGTTTCAAACAGCTAAGGGAGACAAACTTGTCTGTCAGTTTGTTGTACTGTGATGGTTTGCACGTTGCTATGAGGCTTGAGGCTGTGCCACCAATGCTTCAAATGCCAGCAGTGTTGCACATGGTACAC
>NW_006928896.1:5364-5972 GCF_000298275.1 Orycteropus afer afer
ACCAATGACTTATTCATTGCAAATACCTTTTTGTAACAAAACAAACAGCAGCTATACACGTGGAATTCACCAGATGGAGTACATAAGAATCAGAATGACTACATCTGTGGCAAGAGGTAATGGAAAACTCAGTATCTTTAGCCAAATAAGGCCAGGAGCTGATTGTGGAACAGACCATCAACTGCTCATATGCAAGTTCAAGTTGAAGTTGAAGATGATTAAAACAAATTCACAAGAGCCAAAATATGACCTTGGTCATATCCCTCCTGAATTTAGAGACTATCTAAAGAATGGATTTGACACCAATGACCGAAAATCAGAAGAATTGTGGGATGACATCAGAAACATCATCCATGAAGAAAGCATGAGGTCATTGAAAAGATAAGAAAGGAACAGAAGACCAAAAGGGATGTCAGAAGAGACTCTGAAACTTGCCCTTGAGTGGAGAGTAGCTAAAGCAAATAGAAGCAATGACAAGATAAAAGAGCTGAACATAAGATTTCAAAGAGCAGCTCAAGCAGACAAAGCCAATTACTATAATGAAATGTGCAGTCTTGGAGTTAGAAAACCAAAAGGGAAGAACATGCTCAGCATTTCTCAAGCTGAAA
>NW_006928897.1:0-856 GCF_000298275.1 Orycteropus afer afer
GCCCTGGAGAGAACAATCATGGGAGAAGGAAGGGCTGCTTATGCACAGGGAGACAGCTCAGGGGGCAGGAGAGAGAGTATGGAGGGATGGACGCTGGGAAGTGGTAACTATGGGGAGGAAGTAGGAGGGGAGCTGTTGCATTGTGGTAAACTGTGGTCAATGACATGAGACAAAGTATATGTGAACTGCTGTATGGAGAGTGAATTTGCTCTGTGGATCTTCACCGAAATCACAATTCAAAAAAAAAAAAAAAAAAAGGGTGAGTCAGGGCCACAGTCTTACTCGGGTCATTCACCAGTCTCTATCAGACCAGTAAACCTGTTTTATTTAATTTTTTAAATGATTTTGAGTTGTTTTCCTTATTTTTCTCCCAATCTATTCCTTTCCGAGTGGCTGGCATTCATACCCATCTACTTCTTTCTGGTCTCAGGGTCATATAAGCTGAGGTTCTCTCAAAGGCAAGAGAAGGAAGATTTCCCTGAGAGATCCTTTCTCAAGTGCCTAAAGTGCTTAATCAGTGTTTTATTTTATATTTACTTTTTTATCTCAGTTATTATCCTACATGTACATAAAATTCCTCTTCTCAGGAATTTGTTGCATAAATTTAAGAATGAAAAGCATAGAAATACAAAGCCATAAAATCACAGAGCTGGAAGTAACATTAGATAACATCTAATGAAATCCAATGCCCTTATTCATGTCTCAAGAAAAGGAACCTCAGACCCAGAGATGTTAAATGATTTTCACAAGGACATACAATACTCAATGGCAAGAACAAGTATGGGGTTTATGGTAACACAGGCAGAGTGACTCCAGTTCAGTATTTTATTACAACTAAGAACCATATATATATATA
>NW_006928897.1:2463-3762 GCF_000298275.1 Orycteropus afer afer
AAGGATGAGTAAGGCTTGCAATGGCTGTCATGTATTGTTGGCCAGTTGGTGCAGAAACAAGTGGTGGCCCACAATCAGTAGGTGGGCCTGCAGGAAGTTGGAGTATGGTTGGGTCATATGGGCATGTTTGCTATCTCTCACTCAGTTAAACAAAAACAATTAAAAAAAAAAAAAAACACAAAAAAAGTAAAAACAACTACCAAAAGCACACATCACATAAACACACAGGAATAATCACCAAAAGAGAAAGAAAGAAGGAAAAAAAAAAAAAGGAAAGGCAATAAATGAGAAGTATTTAAATATGTTAAAAAGAGAAAAGAAATATAAATAGAAAAAGATGAAAGAAAAAAAACCACAATATCTGGAGAGGAGGGGATAAAAGAAAAGACCTAGAGTAAGAGAATAATGAGAAAGAAATGGGAAAAATTAAAAGAGAAAAACAAGAGATGGAAGGAACCACAAGAAATGAAAAAAAAAAAAAAAAAAACAGGAACTAGGAAAAGGGAAGAGAAAAAAAGCACTAAACTAGAACCTTTCCAGTCATCAGCCTCCAGTACGTTTGTGCTGTCCTTGGCAAGTAGAGCCTATTCTTATGTCCCTGGAATCTGAATGGGAATGCTGTCATTTTAAATACCCAAAATGGCCGTCGCTTGTAAACATTCAAAATGTCTGCACCCTCTGGACAGCTGAAAGTCCACAGCTCAGTTTGTCTCCTTATTTGCTATTTCCCTTTTCAGTCATCAGCCACCAATGCAGTCATCCATGCAGCCCTTGGTGAGCAGTGTCAATTTTTTGGTTAATTCTCAGGTCCCAAGACCACTTGGAAATATTCAAACTGTCCATGCTGTCAGCATACCTGACAGTCCGCAGCTCCGTTTGTCTTCTTATTCACTGTTTTCATTTAAGTTCTTCTACTAGTTAGTGTTTAATACACTTTTGTATCCTTCCTTTTGAAGCTCAGAGCTCTAGGATTAGCATCTGTATCTGTGTCAATTGCTTTTTCTTTTCTGTGTTGAAGAAGATCTGTGTAGCCTGTCTGCCTATTCTGCCATCTTACCACAAGTCAGTACTTCATTATATATATATAATATATACATACATACATACATACACATCTATAAGGAGCTCTGGTGGCATAGTACCTAAGGCACTTGACTGCTAACCAGAAGGCTGGCGGTTCAAACCCACCAACCACTCCTCAGAAGGAAGATGGGCCAATCTATTTCTGTAGTGATACTGCCTTGGAAACCCAAGGAGGGGTCGCTATGAGTCGGGTCCGACTTGACGGCACATTACAAC
>NW_006928897.1:10002-14648 GCF_000298275.1 Orycteropus afer afer
TCAAACCCACCAGCCACTCCTCGGAAGGAAGGTTGGGCAATCCTACTTCCGTAGTGATACTGCCTCGGAAACCCAAGGAGGGGTCGCTATGAGTCAGGCCCGACTCCACGGCAAAACAACAACAACAACAACAAAAACCATATAAAGCAATCACACAATAGTTCACCTGGCACATAAATACAGTATCCAGAAAGAATAAACCCAGAAATCAAAAGGAACAAAAACATCCTCAAATTCATTTCACCAAGTGTCTCCTTTGCCCTCGCTGGTCCTCCACTTCAACAAATGCTATGTCCACCTTCAGTGATTGTATACTCTGAAACTTGCTCTTGAATGGAGCACAGCTAAACAAATGGAAGAAATGACTAGATAAAAGAGCTAAACAGAAGATTTCAAAGAGTAGTTTGAGAAGACAAATTCAATTATTATAATGAAATGTGCAAAGACCTGGAGTTAGAAAACCAAAAGGGAAGAAAATGCTTGGCATTTCTCAAGTTGAAAGAACTGAAGAAAAATTCAAGCCTCGAGTTGTGATATTGAAAGATTCTATGGGCAAAATATTGAATGATACAGGAAACAGCAAAAGAAGATGGAAGGAATACACAGAATCACTATATCAAAATGAATTGGTCAATGTTCATCCATTTTAGGAGGTGGCATATGATCAAGAACTGATGGTATTGAAGGAAAAAGTCAAAGCTGCACTGAAGAAATGGACAAAAAACAAGGCTCCAGGAATTGACAGAATACCCACTGAAATGTTTCAAGAAACAGATGCTGCGCTGGAGGCATTTAGTTGTCTAGGCCAAGAAATGAGGGAGACAGTTTCCTGGTCATTGACTGGAAGAGATCTGTATTTGTACCAATTCCAAAGAAAAGTGATCCCACAAAATGTGGAAATTATAGAACAGTATCATTAATATCACACGCAAGTAAAATCTTGCTGAAGATAATTCAAAAATGGTTGCAGCGGTATATTGACAGGGAACTTCCAGGAATGCAAGATGGATTCAGAAGAGGACATGGAATGAGGGATACCATTGCTGATTTCAGATGGATCTTGACTGAAAGCAGAGACTTCCAGAAAGATGTTTGTGTTTTATTGACTATGCAAAAGCATTCAATTGTGTGGACCATAACAAATTCTGGATAATATTAAGAATGGGAATGCCGGAACACTAAATTGTGCTCATGAGGAACCTGTACATGGACTGTCATTCAAACAGAAAAACGGGATACTGCATGGTTTAAAATCAGGAAGGGAGTGTGTCAGGGTTGTATCCTTTCACCATACTCATTCACTCTGTATGCTGAACAAATAATCAGAGAAGCGGGACTATATGAAGAAAAGCGTGCTATCAGGATTGGAGGAAGATTCATTAACAACCTGTGATATGCAGATGACACAACCTTGCTTGATGAAGATTAAATACTACAGTCTGCAGTATGGATTACATCTCAACATAAAGAAAACAAACATCCTCACAACTGGGCCAATAAGCAGCATCACCATAAATGGAGAGAATACTGAAGTTGTCAAAGGTTTCACATTGCTTGGCAGTATCACACACAATCAATACCAATGGCAGCAGCAGTCAGGAAATCAGACGACATATTACATTTGGCAAATCTGCTGCAAAAGACCTCTTTCAACTGCTGAAGAGCAAAGATGTCTCTTTCAAGACTAAGGTGCACCTAACCCAAGCCATAGTGTTTTCAGTCGCCTCATATACATGTGAAAGCTGGACAATACATAAAGAAGACCGAAGAAGAATTGAAGCTTTTGAGTTGTGGTATTGGTGAAGAGTATTGAAGGTACTATGAACTGCCAGAAGAACTAACAAATCTGTCCTGGAGGAAGTGCAGCTGGAATGTTCCTTGGAAGCAAGAATGGCCAGACTTCGTCTCACCTACTTTGGTTATGTAGTCAGAGGGACTATTCCCTGAAGAAGGAATCATGCTTGGTAAAGTAGAGGGTCAGTGAAAAACCCTCAGCGAGGTGGATTGACACAGTGGCTGCAACAATGGGCTCAGGTACAGCAGGTATTGTGAGGGTAGCACAGGACCCGGCAGTGTTTCATTCTATTATACACAGGATCTCTATGAATCGCAGCTGATTCTCTAACAACAACATAACATTTTCATTGGTAGGTATTTCATATAAACAGGATCACATAGTATTTTTCCTTTTGTGTTTGCCTTATTCCATTTAGCATAATATATTCAAGGTTCACCAATGTGTGGCATATACTAGAACTTCATTTCTGTTTATAGCTGAATAGTATTCCAACATATGAATGTATCATATTTTGTTTATCCATTCATGGACACTTGGGTTGTTTCTATGCCAGACTACTGCAAATAATGCTGCAATGAGCACTGGTTTTTAAGATTCTATTTGAGTCCCTGCTTTCAAGTCTTTTAGGTATATACCACATACTGGAATTGCTGAGTCATAGGTAATTCTATGTTCAACTTTTGAACAACTGTAAAATTGTTTTCTAGAGCAGCTGCATAATTTTACACTCACCTCCAGCAATGCACAAGGGTCCTAATTTTTCCACATCTTTGCCAACACTTGTTATTTTTTGTTTTCCTAATAATAGTCATTCTAGTGAGGGTAAAGTGGTATCTCACAGTGGTTTTAATTTGCATTTCTCTAGTGACAAATGATGTTAAGCATCTTTTCATGTGCTTACTGGTCATTTGCATATCTTCTTTGGAGAGATGTCAAGTCCTTTGCCCATTTTTTGATTGGGTTGTTTTTCTGAATTGTTGTTGTTGAATTGTAGTAATTGTTTATATAATCTGGACATTTAACTCTCATCAGGCATTTGGTTCACAATACATTCTCCCATCCTGTAGGCTGTCTCTTCATTTGGTTGGTAAAGTCCTCTGATGCACAAAAGTTTTTAGTTCTGAAGAATTCTAATCTATTTTTTTTTCTTTTGTTAGCAATGTTTAACAATGTTCTTGGGGTCATATCTAAGAATACATCATCAAAAACAAGGTGTTATAGCTTTATTCCTGTTTTCTTCCAAGAGTTTTACTTCTTATATTTAGATCATTGATTTATTTTGAGTTAATTTTTATATACAGTGTGAGTTGTTCTTTTGCATTTGGAGATTGAGGTGGTCCAGCACCACTTGTTGAAGAGACTTTTTGGATAGCCAACTCCAAAATCAATTGGCCATAGATGTGTGGTTTTATTTCTGAATTCACCCCTTTACTTGTTCATTTTATTAAACAATAAAATGTATATAGTATGGTAGCTAAGGTCGTGTGTCAACTTGGGTGGGCCATGGTTTTGAGTGGGCAGCTAGACTCCCCATGATGAGACTGTAATCACCTTTATGGTGGAATTTTCTGTGAACAGCTAAGTAGTTGCCTTGGGAGTGTGGCCTGCTTCCGGTACGTAAGGAAAAGTTTTGTGAAAAGTTTCTAGTTTTTTGGCACATCTGGGCTCTGCATTTGGCTGAGTCTTGGCCTGCCGCTCTTGAGAATTGTTCCTGGACTTGAACCAGTGGTCTGCCATGTTGCCTACCAATGTTGGGATTGTGCCATTTTACCTGTTGATCTTGGGTTCATCAGCCTCAGGAGCCATTGCTGCATGAGCCAGAAAAAGCCTCTAGCTCTAGTGGGCCTTCAGTTTCATGAGGCAGAGCTGAAGCCCATGGTCAAGGGGCTTTCACTTTGAACTTGGGCTTCCAGCCTCTTAAACTGTAAGAGAATAAATCCCTGTTTGTTAAAGTCATCCACTTGTGTTATTTCTGTTACAGCAGCACTAGAGAACCAAGACATATGGCATTAAGGTCCTTAAAAAAGTATTTCCTGTATATTAGATTAAAATATATTTTATTGTGTTTTAGGTGAAAGTTTACAAAGAAAATTAGTTTCTCATTTAATCTATCCCTTTACTCTTAACCTATCTGTATATTTATATTTAAAATCGGTTTCTTGTGGACAACATATACTTGGGTCTTTTTTTATTCACACTCTCTAGGAATCTCATTCTTTAAATTGGTATATTTAGACATTTAAGGTGATTATTAATATAGTTGGATTAATATCTACTGTGTTTGTAACTGTTTTCTACTATGTCCCTATTCTTTGTTTCTTTGATTTCTTCCCTGTCTTTGTTGTCCTCTGGTTTTAAGTATTTTATACGATTCTTCCTTTAAGAAGTTTTTAGTTATAGCTCTATGGATGTATGATCCACACTGAGTTAATTTTTGTGTGTGGTGTGTATGATGGTAAGGGGCTAGGTTCAGGTTTTTTTGCTGAGGGATACTCCATTGCCCCAGCATCATTTTTAAAACTGAGTAGCCTTTCCCTCACTGAATTGACTTTGCATAGTGCCAAAATCAATTCAGCATAAACGTACAGGTTTATTTCTGGATTCTCTATTCTCTTCTGTTGGTCATTATGTTTATCCTTACTCTAATACAAAATCCTCTTTACTATTTTATAGTGACTTTATAGTAAATCTTGAAAAATAGTGGCGAAAACCTAAGTAAATGGAAATACATACCATGTTTTTTTGTTTTTTTTTTTTTAATTAGGATTTGGGTGAAGATTTACAGAGTAAATTCACTTTTCATACAGCAGTTCACATATACTTTGTCTCATGTCATTGACCAAAATTT
>NW_006928898.1:0-1565 GCF_000298275.1 Orycteropus afer afer
GATAACATTGAGAAGAATGGAAATTCCAGAACACTTAATTGTACTCATGAGGAACTTGTACATAGACCAGGAAGCTGTTGTTCAAACAGAACAAGGGGACACTGAATGGCTTAAAATCAAGAAGCAAGTGTGTCAGGGTTGTATCCTTTCACTGTATTTAATCAATCTATATGCTGAACAAATAATCCAATAATCTGGACTATATGAAGAAGAATGTGGCATCAGGATTGGAGGAAGACTCATTAACAACCTGTGATATACTGACGACACAATTTTGCTTGCTGAAAGAGAGAATGATCTGAAGCACTTATTGATGAAGATTCAATACAGTCTGTAGTATGGATTACATCTCAATATAAGGTAAGCAAAAATCCTCACAACTGGACCTATAAGCAGCATCATGATAAATGGAGAAAAGATTGAAGTTGTCAAGGATTTCACATTGCTAGGTTCTACAATGTACTGAAGCAGCAGTCAGTACATTAGACAACATATAGCACTGGGCAAATTGACTGCAATGGACCTCTTACAAGTGTTGAAAAGCAAATATGTCTCCTTGAGGACTAAGTTGTGTGTGACACAAGCAATGGTATTTTCAGTTGCCTCATATGAAATGTGAGAGCTGGACAGTGAATAAGGAAGACTGGAGAAAAGTTAATGCTTTTGACTTGTGGTGCTGGCGAAGAATGCTGAAAGTACTATGGACTGCTAAAAGAACTAACAAATCTGTCCTGGAGGAAGTGCAGCCAGAATACACCTTGGAAGTGAGGATGGCTAGACTTCATTTCACCTATTTTGGTCATGTTATCATTCCCTGGAGAAGGACTTATGCTTGGTAAGGTGTAGGGTTGACAAAAGAGAGGAAGACCCTCAACAAGATGGATTGACACAGTGACTGTGTCAATGGGCTCAAGTATATCAAGGATTGCAATGGTGGCATGGGACCAGACAGTGTTTTGTTCTGCTGTGCATGGGGTCGGTATGAGTCAGAGATGACTCAATGGCACCTAACAACAACAGTAGAAGAACCTGAATGAAACAGTGAGGAAGGAGACAAGTGGAGTTGCAGACTGCCGTCTCTCATGAGGGAACAGCGATTTTGAATATTTCTCAACAGCAACCTAAGAATTGGCTCTGCTCACCAATGCTGCATGAACAGGGACTGCATTGGTGTCTGTTGACCAGAAGGTGGAACAGTGAGGAAGGGGACAGGTGAACCTGTGGACAGCTGGTGGCTGTCCTGAGGGAGCAGTCATTTCAGTTGTTTACAAGTGGCCAGTGCAGCCCTTTTGAGTGTGTGAAGTTGGTGTTCTTTCTTGGACTGTAACCTGGGAGTGGACTTCACCTGCTGAGTAAGCATGGACAACTGCACTAGAGAATGACAACTGGAGAGGTGCAATATTCCCCTTGTTACTCTTGTGCCCTGTGTCCTCTTGGTGAACATGGTGTGGCCATGTTTCTTCACCTGCAGGGATTTCATCCTGGGCTGTGCTCTGGCAGAGCATAGGTTTCATGTTCTACCCCCAACAGTTTTTGTTTGATTTTAAATTATATTTTTTTATCTT
>NW_006928898.1:2710-5511 GCF_000298275.1 Orycteropus afer afer
AAACAAAAATCCAGACGATTAATACAAAGATTTTAGAAATACATTACACAATGAACGGGCAAATTCATCGAATTGAATCAGTGGAAAACAATTAATGAGAATGAAGACAGATACCTCAATATTGCTTTGTTAAGGGATTGGATAGACAAAAGATCAAAACATAATGAAAAAAACCCTGAAATTCATATGGGATACTATAAAGAGGAATAATCTATGTGTAATCAGAATTCCAGAACAGGTAGAGACAAATAAAACCACAGAGAAAATTATTAAAGATTTTTTGGAAGAGAATTTCCCTAATACAGTGAAAAACAAGAATATATCCATTTAAGAAGTTCAACAAACCTAACAGTACAAACCCCATAAAAAAACTCTAAGACATATCATCAGCAAACTTACCATAACCAAAGACAAAGAAAGAATACTGAAAGCAGCGCAGGGAAAACAAAGTTACCTACAAAGGGCAACCAGTAAGACTAAGCTCTGATTTCTCAGCACAAACAATGCAGGTGAGAAGGCAATGGGAAGATATTATCAAACCCTGACCAAAAACAAATAAATAACCAATAATTATGTACCCAATAAAATTGTCTATCAAATATGAAGGTGAAATCAGGAGATTTACAGATAAGCAGAAACTAAGGCAATTTGTTAACATCAGACAACTTCACAAAAGATGTTAAAGAGAGTCCTTTGGACAGAGAGCCAACCACAATCAACAACTGATGAATAACACACATGATGACAAAACCCAGAAACCAACCCAGTTATCCAAGTATTCAAAGAAAAATAATCTTACAAGGGTGTAAACAGGGAACCAGAGACATGAATTGGTAAATGAAGCAATTTAAACCAAAAAGAGTGAATAAATAGTGTAGTTACAGAACTTCTAAATGGTGAGGAAGTAAGACAACTTTGAGATAGGACAGACTGTTTATACTTGGGAAGAAAATAATAAATTAGAGGGTAACCTAAATAAATAAATAAATAAACCTTCACATCAAAATAAATCAAGAGGACAAGTACTAATACTTAGCATATACTAAAACAATAGCAGTGAAGGAGATAACATGGTTCACAAATATAATTAGTTCAACACAGAAAATTATATGTAACAAAAAGTTCAGCAACATAAAAAGACACATAACAAAATGACATCAATACATTCATACTTGTCAATAATTACACTGCATGTAAATAGATTAAATGCATCACTCAAGAGATGGAGAGTTGCAAACTAGATAAGGAAATATGATTCATCTATATGATGTCTACAGGAGACTCATCATAGACACACACACAAAAATACACTAAAAATCAAAGGTTGGAAAAAGATATACCAAGAAAATAGCAACTGAAAGAGAGCAGGAATGGCAATATTAATTTGTGATGAAATATACTTTAGGACAAAATGACCATAAGAGGCCGGGAAGGACATTCTATAATGGATAAAGGATCAACTGAACAAAAATTGAAAAATATCTATGCACCCAGTGAAAAAGCCCCAAAATAAAGCAGACATTAACGGAATTGAAAACAAGAATAGACAACTCCACAGTAATAGTAGGAGACTTCAATCCACCACTTTCAAAAAAAAGGTAGAACAACATGAAAAAAACTCAACAAAGATGCTGAAGAACTAAACAATATGAACCAACTTGACCTTATCAATATTTACAGTGCAGGTTACCCAACAACAGCAAAATACACATTATTTTCCAAAACACATGGAAAATTCTCTAGGATTGACCATATGTTAAGCCACAAAGCAAGCCCCAATAAATTTAAAAATATTGAGATACTTCAAAGCATCTTCTCAGATCACAATGCTATAAAATTAGAAATTAGCACTAGGAAGACCAATGAAAAAAGAAAATGCATGGTAACTGAATAACACCCTTCTCAAAAACTACTGAGTAATAGAAGAAAAAAAATGAAAAATTTCCTTGCATTAAATCAGAATGAAATTCCAAAATACCAAACTGTTTGGGAAACAGCTAAAGCAGAGTGATCAGAAGGTAATTTATAGCCATAGACGCAGATGCACACATCAAAAAAAAAGCCAAAATCAACATCTTAACCCAGTATCTTCAACAATTAGAAAGAATACCTGCAAAAACAGTCTGCACCAGCAAAAAAAAAATAAAATAAATAAATAAATAAATAAAGATCAGAGCAGAAATAAATGAGACAGAAAATAGAAAGACCATAGAAAAAATTAAAAACAAAACAAAGCAAAACACTAGAAGTTGGCTCTTTGAAAAGATTAATAAAATTGACAAACCACTGCCAACCTTAATAAAGGAGAAGAAGATGCAAATAACAGGAATAAGAAATGAAAAGGTTGGCATCACTAACAGAACCAAAAGAAATGAAATGAATAATATCAGGATACTATGAAGAACTGTACTCCAATAAATTTTAAAAAACTAGAATAAATGGACAGATTTCTAGAAACACATTACTTATCTAAACTAACACATACTGAGGTAGAAAACTTTAACAGACCCATAACAAAAGAAGAAATTGAACAGGTCATAAAAAAATTACCAAAAAAAAAACAAACAAGCCATGGCCCTGGCCCGGAGGGTTTCTCAACATCAAAAAGACAAACCAAAACTTAAAAAAAAAAAAAAGGGCAGAAAGTATGAACAAATACTTCAGCAAAAAGGATATTCAAGCAGCCAACAAACACATGAAAAAATTTTCATGATCATTAGAGAGATACATCTCATTGGAGAGATACAAATTAACACAAACCTGAAGTTCCATCTTACTACAGCATTAATATCAAAATTCAA
>NW_006928899.1:0-2367 GCF_000298275.1 Orycteropus afer afer
ACAATGTATGAGATAAAAAGTACATGAGAAGGGGTTAATGACAGATAGGCATTCAGAAGAAATATCAGTGTTGAAGGGAGGGTCATTAACAACCTGCAATAAGCAGATGACACAACTTTGCCTGATAAAAGTGAGAGGACTGAAACACTTACTGATGAATATCAAAGACTATATCCTTCAGTATGGATTATACCTCAACATAAAGAAAATAAAAATCCTCACAACTGAACCAATAAGCAACATCATAATCAATGGAGAAAAGGTAGAACTTGTCAAGGATTTCATTTTACTTCATTCCACAATCAATACCTAGGGAAACAGCAGGAAAGATATCAAACAAAATATTGCATTGGACAAATCTGCTGCCAAAGACCTCTTTAAAGTGCAAAAGAGCAAAGATGTCACTTTGAAGACTAAGGTGTGCCTGACTCAAGCCATGGTATTTTCAATTAACTATGCTGGTTGTGTAGTGCCTAAGGCATTTGACTGTTAACCAGAAGGCTGGCAGTTCAAACCCACCAGCCACTCCTCGGAAGGAAGACCGGACAATCTACTTCCATAGAGATAACCACCTTGGAAACCCGAGGAGGGGTCACTGTGAGTCTGATCTGACTCAACAGCAGTGAGTTTGGTTTTTTAATATGCATACAAAAGCTGGATAATGAATAAGGAAGATCAAAGAAGAACTGATGCCTTTGCATTATGGTGTTGGTGAAGAATATTGAATATACCATGGATTGTCCAAACAAGGAACAAATCTGTCTTTGAAGAAATGCAGCCAGAATGTTCCTTAGAAGTGATGATGGTGAGACTTTGTCTCACATACTTTGTACATGTTATCAGGAAGGACCAGTCCATGGAGAAAGATATTGTACTTGGTAAATAGGGGTCAGCAAAAAAGAGGAAGACCCTCAATGAGATGGATTTCTACAGTGGCTGCAACAATGAGTTCAAACATAGCAATGAATGTGAAAATTGCACAGGGCCAAGCAGTTGTACATAGGGTAACTAAGAGTTGGAACTGACTCAAAAGCACCTAACAACAACAACAACTGGTGAGTTTGAAAACAAGGTGAAGAAACAATTAATGGATTTGAAAGCATGGCCAAAGCAATAATCTCAAATGAAACTTAGAAAAGAGAATGAAATAAACATATATGAACAGAAAGTCAGAGAACTGTGGGAGAGGCTCAAATGACCCAATATACATATAATTGGAGTCCCCAAAAGAAAGATGAGGGTAGGAGGGCAGAGGGGAAAAGAAGTTGAAAAAATAATAGCAGGAAAGTGTTCAAATTTGTTGTGAACTACAAACCCATATATCAAAGAAGTTTAACTAACCCCAAACACAAAAAGCATGAAGACAACTACATTAAGGTACATCACAATCAAATTACTTAAAACAAATGATACAGAGGAAATGTTAAAAGCAGCCACAGAAAAAAGACACATATGTACCAAGGATCAAAGATGACAGCAGATTTCTCACTAGAAATGATGCAAATAAGGAGACACTGGAACATCTTTAAAGTATTGAAGGGGGCAAGTAATGATCAATGTACACTTCTATACCTAGTGAAAAATATCTTTCAAAAACGAAAGTGAAATAAGACTTTTTTTTAACACAAAAAAACTGAAATAATTCATCACTAGCAGAGACTGCAAAAAAGTTCTTCAGAGAGAAGAAAAATGAAACTAGATAAAATGTGGATCTCCCAAAAGGAATAAGGGACATCAGATGGTAACTGCATGGGAAAAATATATACATCTCTTTAGAAGATAATTGACAGTTTACACAAAAAGACAGTGCAGTGTGGGGTTTATGATAAATGTAAAAGTAAATGTAAATAGCACAAAGACAGAGAAGGGAGAAATAGAAATGTACTATTTTAAGGCTGTTATACTCTATTTGCCCTATGGGCAGTCTACTCTGTCCTACAGTGTCACTAGAGTCAAAATCAATTTGACAGCAATGGGTTTTTAATACTATATTTAAGCAGGACCACTAGGGTGAGGAGAGTTAGGCACTCATCTCAGGCACAAAATATAAGGGGACTCCAAAAAAAAAAAAAAAAACTCAGTAATCAAATAAATATACTTTTAATGCAATGTTTTAAATACCAAAATGAATGCAAAATTTAAATAAAGAAATGTCTTAATGAGTCATATTGGAACTTGAATTGAAAAGTAAAATTAGTTATATGATCCTATCTTTGTTTTAAATTTTATTTTTTTGCATTAATTTGATGCTCTGTTCTATGAAAGGGAGTTCTGGTAGCATAGTGGCTAAGGCACTTGACTGCTAACCAGAAGGCTGGTGGTTCAAACCCACCAGCCACTCCTTGGAAGGAAGATGGGGCAATCTAC
>NW_006928899.1:2802-5671 GCF_000298275.1 Orycteropus afer afer
TGTGTGTTACAGAGTAGAACTACAGTTTTCTTAACTGTAATCTTTGTAGAAGCAGATCACCAGGCCTATTTTTTCAGCAGTGCTACTAGGTAGGTTCGAACCAATAACCTTTTGGTCATCAGCTGAGTACAAACCATTTATACTACCTGGGGACTTAAGGTTCTTTTTGAATTTGTTTGTAATACTGTATTTTTATGCAAATAATTTATTGTTATATGTGTTTCTGCAAACCACATGACCTCCTTGCATGTTAGTTTCCTATGCATGCTGTGAGTGGTATATGTGTGTACATTCTATTTACATGAGCATGTTATTTGTGGAAAATATGGTACATATATATGTTGTTGTTAGGTGCCATCAAGTTGACTCTGACTCATAGTGACCCAATACAAAACAGAATAAAACACTGCCCAGTCCTGTGCCAGTCTCACAATCCCTGTCATACCTGAGCCCATTGTTGCAGCCACTGTGTCAATCCATCTCATTGAGGGCCTTCCCCTTTTTTCACTGACCCTCCACTTCACCAAGCATGATATCATTCTCTAAAGAATGATCCCTTCTGACAGCATGACCAAAGTAAGTGAGACAAAGTCTGGCCATTCTTGCCTCCAAGGAGCATCCTGGCTGCACTTATTCTAGAACAGATTTGTTCATTCTTCTGGAAGTCCATGGTACTTTAAGTATTTTTCGCCAACGCCTCAACTCAAAAGCATCAACTCTTCTTTGGTCTTCTTTATTCACTGTCCAGCTTTCACATACATATGAGGTGATTGAAAATACCGTGGTTTGAGTTAGGCACACCTTAGTCTTCAAAGAGATATCTTTGGTCTTCAGCACTTTAAAGAGGTCTTTTGCAGCAGATCTGCTCTGTGCTATACGTCGTCTGATGTCTTGACTGCTGCTTCCCTTGGTGTTGGTTGTAGAACCAAGTAATAGGAAATCTTTTGACAACTTCAATCTTTTCTCTGTTTATTGTGATGCTGCTTAATGGTCCAGTTGTGAGGATTTTCATTTTCTTTATATTGAGATGCAATCCATACTGAAGTCTGTCTTTAATCTTCACTAGTAAGTGCTTCAAGTCATTCTCACTTTCAGCAAGCAAAGTTGTGTTGTCTACATATCACAGGTTGTTAATAAGGCCTCCTCAAATTCTGATGCCACATTCTTCTTCATATAGTCCAGCTTCTCAGATTATTTGCTCAGCATACAGATTGAATAAGTATGGTGAAAGGATAAAACCCTTATGCACTCCCTTCCTGATTTTAAACCACAGCCTCCTGGTCTATGTATATGTTCCTCATGAGCACAATTACGTGTTCTGGAATTCCCATTCTTCTCAGTGTTATCTATAGTTTGTTATGATAGATGCTTTTGCATAGTCAATAAAACACAAGTAAACATCTTTCTAGTATTTTCTGCTTTCAGCCAAGATTCATCTGCAATGATATCCCTCATTCCATGTTCTCTTCTGAATCCAGCTTGAATTTCTGGAAATTCTCTATCAATATACTGTTGCAACCAGTTTTTGAATTATCTTCAGCAAGATTTTACTTGTGTGTGATATTAATGATATTGTTCAGTGATTTCCACATTCTGTGGGATCACCTTTCTTTGGAGTGGGTACATATATGGATCTCTACCAGTCAGTTAGTCAGGTAGCTAGCTGTCTTCCAAATTTCTTGACACAAAGAAGTGAGTGCCTCCAGTGCAGCATGTTTGTTGAAACCTTTCAGTCTTCTGTCAATCCCTGGAGCCTTGTTCTTTGCTAATTCCTTCAGTGCAGCTTTGACTACTTCCTTCAATGCCATTGGTTCTTGATCAAATGCCACCTCCTGAAATGGATGGACATTGCCCAATTATTTTTGGTACATTGACTCTGTGTATTCCTTCCATCTTCTTTTGATGCTTTCTGCATCATTCAATATTTTGCCCATAGAATCTTTCAATATTGCAACTTGAGGCTTGAATTTTTTCTTCAATTCTTTTAGCTTGAGAAATGCTGAGCATGTTCTTCTCTTTTGGTTTTCTAATTCCTGATCTTTTCACCTTTCAGTATAATAATTGACTTTGTCTTCTCAAGCTGCTCTTTGAAATCTTCTGTTCAGCTCTTTTATCTTGTCATTTCTTCTATTTTCTTTACTCTTAATTCATGGGCAAGTTTCAGAGTCTCTTCTGACATCCATTTTGGTCTTTTCTTCCTTTCCTGTCTTTTTATTGACCTTTTGCTTTCTTCATGGATGATGTACTTGATGTCATCCCACAATTCCTCTGGTTTTTGGTCACTGGTGTTCAATGCATCAAATTTATTCTTTAGATGGTCTTTAAATTCAGGAAGGATAAAATCTAGGTCATATTTTGGCTCTCATGGACTTGTTTTAATTGCCTTAGCTTCAACTTGAACTTGCATATGAGCAGTTGATAGTCTGTTCCTCATTCAGCTCCTGGCCTTGTTTTGGCTGAAGATACTGAGTTTTCCATCACTTCTTTCCACAGATGTATTCGATGTGATTCCTGTGTACTCCATCTAGCAAAGTCCATGTGTATAGCCACTGTTTATGCTGTTGAAAAAAGGTATTTGCAATGAATAAGTCATTGGTCTTGCAAAATTCTATCATGCTATCTCCAGTGTCATTTCTATCACCTAGGCCATATTTTCCAACTACTGGAGACTCTTTTTGGTTTCCAACTTTTGCATTCCAGTCACCAGTGATAATCAACACATCTTCGTTGCATGTTCGGTCAATTTCAGACTCAGAAGTTGGTAAAAATCTTTAATTTCCTCATTTTTGGCATTGGTGGTTGGTGTGAAATTTGAATAATAGTAGTATTAACTGGTCTTCCTTGCAGGCATATGGATATTGTCCTATCA
>NW_006928900.1:0-2261 GCF_000298275.1 Orycteropus afer afer
AAAGAAAAAGAAAGAAAGAAAGGCACTTGGCCTGACTGAGATTTCTGACTCAGGTATAGGTCCGACTCTATTTTGTCATTAGTTTGACTATTTCACAGAAATTACTTCTGCCTTGAAGTGCTCAGTAAGTCTGTTAACTAGATCAAAGTTTGCTAACTAGGTCAAGATTGCAATAAGGATTTTTTTTCCCCCCACATGTTCCAGGAAACATCTGACTATACTGTGGTAGGCCAGTTTCCACAGATAACCCTATAGCTAAAATCCAACAAATAAGAATCACTTGTAAATAATTTCTATAAATGTCAATCAATAAAATACTTGCACAGCAGAAACAAATATTTTGTAATTTTGTCCTGTAAAGAACTTCTTTGTCTCCCTTTACTTTGGGAGTGCTTAGTTTCACTTTGTGGACTAAGTTTCTCCCAAGTCATAAAAATTTTATTCCTTCATTAAAGTTCTTTGCTCTAATTATAAGATTTTAGTTTTGCTTTTTAACACAGGCTTCCCAAGGACACACTTTGTGTCACATTTTGGTCTTGAAAAATAGATATTCCATTTTCTCCTTTAAGTAATAGCCACCTTGCCCCAAAATTCTTATTCCAATTGACTCTCGGGCCACTCAGAGGGTTACTTGGACAAATAATAGGTGATCAATCATGGCAATGGACTTACTGGGATTTCTCCAAAACTCCTAGGCCACCTGGTTCTTCATAGAAACCAGAGTCCTAATCATATGATCCTATGAATCAATCATAGGATCATAGGAATCAATCAACCTGCAATTAACTGATCTATATCTGTTTTGAGGAGCTCTAGTAGCATAGTGCCTAAGACATTTGACTGCTAATCAGAAGGTTGGCGGTTCAAACCCACCAGCCACTCCTCGGAAGGAAGGTTGGGCAATCTACTTCCGTAGTGATACTGCCTCGGAAACTCAAGGAGGGGTCGCTATGAGTTGGGTCTGACTCGATGGCACATAACAACAACATCTGTTTTGGTCACCTAGTGGTGCTCTGACAAGAATATAGCACAAATGGGATAGCTTGAACAAACAAGAGTTTATTCTCTTACAGTTCAGGAGGCTAGAAGTCTGAGTTCCAAGTGCCAGGCTCTAGGGTCTGTGTGAAAGCCCCTAGACCTTGGGCTTCAGCTCTGCCTCTTGTTCCCGGCCCACTGAAGCTAGAGGCATCTCTTCACTCGCAGCTACTGGCTGCTGAGGTCCATTGAAATTCAAGCCAAAGGTCTTGAAATTCAAAGCCCAAGGTCGACACAGTCCCAATGTTACCAAACCACACAGAAGGACATTAATTCAAATCCATTGGAAGTCCAAGGGTTGGCAAAGAATGTCAGGCTGCTGAACAATGACATAACTACATGCGGGGTTCAAACATGCCATAAGCTAGAGACCATCCTCAAAGCTGTTTCTTATATACAGGAGCAGACTGCATCTCTAAAGCAGCTACTCAGCTGCTTATGGTAGATCCCACCATGGAGTTGATTGCCAGTCTCATCGTGGGGAATAACTACCACCAGCCGCCCAGCCACTCAACCAGGCCCAGCCAAGTTGATACACAACCTTAACTACCACAATATCCTTTAAAAGTTGCCTGAGGTGCCCTGATGGTCTCTGGTCTCACACCTTTTTAAGTCTTTCAATTAAGGCTTAGGAGGGGCCAGTACAATTCCAAAGATCAGAAAGCCAGTTGCTCATTTAAAGAACTTTAAAAACCTAGTGAGTTAACGTTCTAGTGTCCCTTGTATCTGACAGCTTTAACAAGGGACCTAGTCCTGGTGGCACTCAAAACACAGCTGGGAAACAGTTTCCTCATCAGAGTAGAACCAACCTTATTGATATGGATAAAGTAAATCTTTCAGGACCTCCATTTGCTGATGTGGCATGACTCAAATTGAGGAGAAACAGCTACAAACATCCATTAATAATCAGAATATGGAATGCAAGAAGTATGAATCTAGGAAAACTGGAGTTGTCAAAAATGAAATGGAACACATAAAGGTTGATATCTTAGGCATTAGTGAGCTGAAATGAACAGGTTTTGGGCATTTTGAATCGGACAACCATATGATCTACTATGCTAGGAATGACAATTTGAAGAAGAATGGCATGGCTTTCATCATCACAGAGACTGTTTCAAGATCTGTCCTGTAGTACAATGTTGTCAATGTTAGGATAATAACCATATGCCTACAAGGAAGACCAGATAATACTATTATTATTCAAATTTATGCACCAACCACCAAAG
>NW_006928900.1:3426-5051 GCF_000298275.1 Orycteropus afer afer
CCAAAATCCATTAAATGGGGATGAGAATGTTTGTTTAATAAATGGTGCTGGCAAAACTGGAGATCCATTTGCAGAAAAATGAAACAAGATTTGTACCTCACACCATACACAAAAACAAACTCCAGATGGGTCAAAGACTTAAGTGTAAAACCTAAAACTATACAGTTCCTCAGGGAAAATCTAGGGGCAAATTTAAGGGCCCTAATGTTGTTGTTGTTGTTGTTATATGCCGTCGAGTCGGCCCCGACTCATAGCAACCCCTCCTTGGGTTTCCGAGGCAGTATCACTACGGATGTAGGATTGCCCAACCTTCCTTCTGAGGAGTGGCAGGTGGGGTTGAACCGCCAGCCTTCTGGTTAGCAGTCAAGTGCCTTAGGCACTATGCTACCAGAGAATTGGCAAGGGCCCTAATATATGGCATAACTAGACTATCAAGCATAACTTAAAATGCACAAACAGCAGAAGAGAAACCAGATGATTGGGACCTTCTAAAAATTAAGTTTTTTGTGCTTCCAAAGACTTCTCCAAGAGAGTCAAAAGAGAAACTACAGATTGGGAAAAAAAAAAAATTTGGTAATAACATATCTGACAAGGGATTTATCTCTAGAATTTATAGAAAACTCCAACACCTCAATAACAAAAAGACAAATAATTCAATTTAAAAAATGGGCAGAAGACATGAACAGACACTTCACCAAGGAGGATATTCAAGCAGCCAACAAACATATGAACAAATGCTCACGATCATCAGCTATTAGAGAGATGCAAATCAAAACAATAATGAGATACCATCTTGCCCCAGCACTAATAGCAAAGTTCAACAAGACAGAAAATAACAAATGCTGGCGAGGTTGTGGAGAGATCAGGACTCTCATACACTGCTGGTGGGACTGTAAAATGGTACAACCACTGTGGAAAGTAGTATGGCGATTCCTTGAAAAGTTGGAATTAGAAATACCATTTGACCCAGCCATTCCATTACTAGGTATGTACCGTAAAGAAGTGAGAGCCATGACAAGAACAGATATATGCACACTCATGTTCATCGCAGCACTATTTACAAAAGCCAAAAGATGGAAACAACCTAGGTGTCCATCAACTGAGGAAGGGATAACCAAACTATGGTACATACACACAATGGAATATTGTGCAATGCTAAAGAATAATGTAGAATCTGCAAAATAGCACATAACGTGGATGAACTTGGAGGACATTATGCTGAGTGAAATAAGGCAATCACAAAAGGACAAATATTGTATTAGTCCGTTATTGTAAAAGATAAGAAAAGGTTTATCTATAGAAGGAAATTTTCTTTGTTGGTTACCAGGGGTTGGAGGGGAGGGGAGGGACCGCTGTTAGATAGATAGAGAAAAGTGGTGATTTGGATGAAGAGAAGGGCAATGTACCAAATGTGAATGACCAATATGGCAGCATTGAGGATGAGAAAGACATAGAGAGGTACATGAAAGGTACAGACAACAAATATGAACCTACAGTACTGCGTTGTCACTGAAGGCAAACATGGGTATATGGGTGGATAGATGGGTGGACAGGCTGAACGATTAGGTATGTCTATGGAATGGGGAGAGTATCCAAGAACATATATAGGGTTGGCAGACAATGGT
>NW_006928901.1:0-2885 GCF_000298275.1 Orycteropus afer afer
CAAGTTTGTCTTGCTGTTGGAGACCTCTCATATCACCCCCACCTGGGTCCCTGTGGCTGACTGTACCTCTGTCTGGCTTCCTGGCTTTTAATCCCTTTTCTCCTGCTCTTCTGGCCTGCTGCTTTGGGCGTCCCTGAGTTGTCCCTGGGGCTGGCTGCTCCTCTGTCCAGGTTCCTGGCTTTTATCCCCTTTCTCCTGCTCTCCCGGCCTGCTACTCTGGGTGGGCCTGAGTTTCCTCTCCTCACCTAATCCCTTTGGCTGATTGCTCTTCTCTCTGGCTTCCTAGCTTTTAATCGCCTTTCTCCTGCTCTTCCCACCTGCTACTTTGGGCGTCACTGAGTTGTCTCTCCTTACCTGTAACCCTGGGACTGATGATGAATATTTACATATTCATGATTTATGATGAATAATTACATAGTCTTTATATCTATATATCAACTCACTCACTGCCCTTGAGTCAGATTCAACTCATAGCGACCCCTCCTTGGGTTTCTGAGGCAGTATCACTATGGAAGTAGATTGCCCAATCTTCCTTTCGAGGAGTGACTGGTGGGTTTGAACCTCCGGCCTTCTAGTTAGCAGTCAAATGCCACCAGAGCTCCTATATCTATATATAGATGTATAGATATAGATACAGATATATATCTAGACATATCAAGAGTAACAGAAATCATGACCCTTGGACCTTATATACGAATAAAGATATTCTCTTACATAATCAAGTACAGGTATCCTTGGACATTTAACATTGATACAATATTATTTAATGTTGTTGTTAGGTGCCATCAGGTTGGTTCCTATTCATAGTAACCCTATATATGATAATGAAACACTGCCCAGTCCTGCACCGTCTTCACAATTGTTGCTATACTTGAGAATGTTATTGCAGCCACTGTGTCATTCTACCTTATTGAAGGTCTTTCTCTTTTTCACTGACCCTCTACTTTACCAAGCATGATATCCATCTCCAGGGAATGATTTCTCCTGATAACATGTCCAAAGTACATGAGATGAGGTCTTGCTATCCTCACTTCTCAGGAGCATTCTGACTGTACTTCTTCTAAGACAGATTTGTTCATTCTTCTGGCAGTCCATGATAGAGTAAATATTCTTCACTAATACTGTCATTCAAAAATATCAATTCTTTGTTGTTGTTGTTGTTATGTGCCGTCAAGTTGGACCCGACTCATAGTGACCCCTCCTTGGGTTTCCGAGGCAGTATCACTACGGAAGTAGATTGCCCCATCTTCCTTCCGAGGAGTGGCTGGTGGGTTTGAACCGCCAGCCTTCTGGTTAGCAGTCAAGTGCCTTAGCCACTATGCTACCAGAGCTCCATCAATTCTTTAGTCTTCCTTATTCATTGTTCAGCTTTCACATGCATATAAGGCAATTGAAAATACCATGGCTTGGTTCAAGTGTGCTTTAGACTTGAGTCTTTTCTCCATTTATCACAATGTTGCTTATTAATTTTGGTTGTAGGATTTTTGTTTTCTGATGTGAATCTTGATGTGATTCACTGAGCTTACAGTATCATGTCGAGATGTAAAATACTGAAGACTGTCATCTTTGACTTTCATTGGTAAGTGCTTCAAGTCCTCTTCATTTTGAACAAGGAAGGCTGTGTCATCTATATATGATAGATTGTAAATGAGTCTTCCTGTGATCTTGATGCAGTGTTCATATAGTCCACCTTCTCAGATTATTTATTCAGCATAGAGATTGAATAAGTGTGGTGAAAGGATACAACCCTGTTGCAAGCTTTTCCTCATTTTAAGCCATGTTGTTGTTGTTAGGTGCCGTTGAGTTGTCTCTGACTCATAGCGACCCTATGCACAACAGAACAAAACACCACCCGGTCCTGAGCCAGCTCCATGATTCTTGATATACTTGAGCCCATTGCCACTGCCACTGTGTCAGTCCATGTCATTGAGGGCCTTCCCCTCTTTCGTTGATGCTTCACCTTACCAAGCATGACATCCTTCTCCAGGGAGTGGTCCCTTCTGACAACATGACCAACATATGTGAGATGAAATCTGGCCATTCTCCCCTCCAAGGAGCATTCTGGTTGAACTTCCTCCGGAACAGACCTGTTAGATTTTTAGCAGTCCATGATACTTTCAGCAGTCCATGATACTTTCAGCATTCTTTGCGAACACCACAGATCAAAAGCATCAACTCTTCTTTGGTCTTCCTTATTCATTGTCCAGCTCTCACATGCATATGAGGTGATTGAAAATACCATGGCTTGTGTTAGGTGCACCGTAGTCCTCAAGGAGACATCTTTGCTCTTCAGCACTTGAAAGAGGTCCTTTGCAGCTGATTTGCCTAGTGCTATATGCTGTCTGATGTCTGACTGCTGCTTCTATTGGCGTCGATTGTAGAACCAAGCAATGTGAAGTCTTTGATAGTTTCAATCTTTTCTCCGTTTATTGTAATGCTGCTTATAGGTCCAGTTGTGAGGAATTTTGTTTTCTTTACATTAAGATGTAATCTATATTACAGACTGTATTCTTCAGTCTTCATCAGTGAGTACTTCAAGTCATCCTCACTTTCAGCAAGCAAAGTTGAGTCATCAGTGTATCACAGGTTGTTAATAAACCTTCCTCCAATCCTGATGCCACGTTCTTCTTCATATAGTCCAGCCTCTCAGATTATTTGCTCAGCATACAGATTGAATAAGTATGGTGAAAATATACAACCCTGAAACACTCCCTTCTTGATTTTAAACCATGCAGTGTTCCCTTTTTCTGTTTGAATGACAGCATCCTAGTCTATGTACAGGTTCCTTCTGAGTACAATTAAGTGTTCTTGAATTTCCATTCTTCTCAATGTTATTCACAATTTCTTGTGATCCACACAATCAAATGCTTCTGCATAGTCAATAA
>NW_006928901.1:3190-5549 GCF_000298275.1 Orycteropus afer afer
CATGTGATATTAATGATATTGTTCGATAATTTCCACATTCTGTGGGATCACCTTTCTTTGGAATGGGTACAAATATGGATCTCTTCCAGTCAGTTGACCAGGTAGTTGTCTTCCAAATCTCTTGACATAACCAAATGAGTGCCTCCAGTGGGGCATCTATTTGTTGAAACATCTCAATGGGTATTCTGTCAATTCCTGGAGCCTTGTTCCTTGCCAATTCCTTCAGTGCATCTTCAACTTCTTCCTTCAGTGCCATTGGTTCTTGAACATATGCCATCTCCTGAAATAGATGAAGATCAACCAGTTCTTTTTGGTACAGTGACTCTGTGTATTCCTTCCATTTTCTTTTGATGCTTCCTGCATCATTCAATATTTTGCCCATAGAATTTTTCAATATTGCAACTCTAGGCTTTACTTTTTTCCTCAGTTCTTGAGAAATGCTGAGTGTATTCTTCCCTGTTGGTTTTCTAACTCCAGGTCTTTGCACATTTCATTGTAGTATCTGGCTTTGTTTGCTTGAGTTGGTCTTTGAAATAATCTGTGTAGCTCTTTTTTCTTGTCATTTCTTCCATTTGCTTCAGCTACTCTTCACTCAAGGGCAGGTTAAAGAGTCTCTTCTGACATCCAATTTGGTCTTTTCTTTCTTTCTCATATTTTTAATGACCTCTTGCTTCATGGATGATGCTCTTGATGTCATCGCACAATTCTTTTGGTTTTTGGTCACTGGTGTTCAATGCATCAAATCTATTCTTTAAATGGTCTCTAAATTCAGGAGGGATATATTCAAGATCATATTTTGGCTCTAGTGGACTTGTTTTAATTGTCTTCAACTTCAAGTTAACTTGTATATGAGCAGTTGATGGTCTTTTCCATAATCAGCTCCTGGCCTTGTTTTGGCTGAAGGTATTGATCTTTTCCATCTCCTCTTGCCACATGTAGTCAATGTGATTCCTGTGTACTCCATCTGGTGAAGTCCACATGAATAGCCACCGTTTGTGTTGTTGAAAAAAGGTATTTACAATGAATAAATTGTTGGTCTTGCAAAATTCTATCAAGTAATCTCCAGCCTTATTTCTGTTACCAAGACGAAATTTTCCAACAACTGATAATTCTTCTTTGTTTCCAACTTTTGCATTCCAATTACTAGTGATAAGCAACACATCTTGATTGCATGTTTGGTCAATTTCAGACTGCAGAAGTTGATAAAAAAAATTTTAAGCCATACAATACTTTTTAAAATCCCCAATATAAAAACCAGACTCACTACTGTCATGTCCATTCTGACTCATAGTGATTCCCTCCTTGGGTTTCCAAGGCAGTATCACTATGGAAGTAGATTGCCCAATCTTTCTTCTGAGGAGTGGCTGGTGGGTTTGAACCATCAGCCTTCTGGTTAGCAGTCAAATGCCTTAGGCACTACGCCACCAGAGCTCCCGTTTTTCTCCCCAGAATTCAAACTCTAGGGTCATGCTTTAGTCGTCTTTAATCTAGTCAGTTCCCCAGCATGTGTTTGTGTGTATGTGTGTATGTAATCTTTCCTAACAGTGACATTTTTGAAGAGTCCAGTTGTTTTACAGACTGTTCCTTGATTTGGATTTAACAGGGTAACCATTTTTTTGAGCGAGAAACTGCAGACATGATCCTATAAGCTCAGTGAATCTCATCAGCAGGAATGTGGTACTGTTTGTCTAGTTATTGGGACCAATCATTTGGTCAGGATAGTGCCCACCAGATTTCTCCATTATAAAGGTATTTTTTCCCTATTGCAATTACTAAAGAATCTGAGAATGTGTTAAAAATCTTGTCCCCTAAAAGTTTTTCACTCACAATTTTTTTTTTACCCACTGATAATTATTGCATGAATCAATTACTACTGTAAAACCAAAATCAAACCCACTGCCGTCTAGTCAGTTCCCATTCATAGTGACACTTTAGGACAGAGTAGAATTGCCCAACAAGTTTTTCAATGCTGTAAAGTCTGATGGAAGCAGACTGACTCATCTTTCTCTCCTGTGGAATGAATGGCTAGTGGATTCTATCTGCCATCTTTTTTTTTTTTTTAATACATTTTGTTCAAATATAATTCATGTACAGTGAAATACACAAAACTAAAGTGATATGAGCCAATGAATTTCTTTTTTCTTTTTTTTTTTTTGCAGTGTTCCATCTCCTCTCTCCCATCCCTGGTAACCAAAAAAGAAAGCTTCTTTCCTTATATAAACCTTTCCTTGACATTTTTCAATAAAGAACTAATACTGTATTTGTCCTTCTGTGATTGACTTATTTTACTCAGTATAATGTCCTCTGGTAGCGTAGTGGCTAAGGCACTTGACTGCTAACCAAAAGGCTGGTGGTTCAA
>NW_006928902.1:0-1110 GCF_000298275.1 Orycteropus afer afer
TGGAGGAATGGACACAGGGAAGAGGTGACTGTTGGGAGGAAGCAGGAGGGGAGCTGTTGCATTGGGGTAAGTTGTAGTCAACGTCATGAGACAACGTGTATGTGAACTGCTGTATTGAAAGTGAATTTGCTCTGTAAATTTTCACCCAAACCACAATTTAAAAAAAAAAAAAAATTACATCTTTGTTCTTTAACATTTTAAAGGGGTCTTTTACAGCAGATTTCCTCAGTGCAATATGTCATCTGATATCTTTACTGCTGCTTCAATGGGTATTCATTGTGGATACTATATACTGTATATGAATTCTACTCTTGGAAATATGATGAGACTTGCTTTATGGCCAGAATGTATTCTGTTCTGAGTGTCACATTTGGACTTTTGAAATAATCTATAGTCTCCAGTTGTTGGGTGGAAGGTTCAATATATGTCAGTTCTGCTCTTGGCTACTTGTGTTGCTATAATCTGTATTCTTACTGATTTTGGTTTGTTGATTTCATCAGTTACTGAGAAATGTGTGTTAAAATCGTGAAATATATTTATTAAAAAAAAAAAAAAAACTAGCAAACTCATTGCCATAGAATTGATTCTGGCTGATAGTGAACGCCTTTGGGTTTCTGAGGCTGTGAATCTTTATGGAAGTAGATTGCCCCATCTTCTTTCTATAGAGTAGCTGGTGAATTTGAACCACTGACTTTCTGGTTAGCAGCCAAATGCCTTATCTACTATTCCATGAGAGCTCCGTAAATATGATTATAAACTGGTTTATTTCTTTATATATGTTGTATTTTCTCTTTATATATTTTGATACCTTACATATGAATTTAGGTGTTTAGTATATCCCTATAATTGTTGTTCTTGTTGTTAGGTGCCGTCAACTTGTCTCCTACTCATAGTGACCCCACACACAGCAGAATGAAACACCACCTAGTCCTGCACCACCTCCATGATCCTTGCTGTACTTGAGCCCATTGCCACTGCCACTGTTTCAAGCCATTTTGTTGAGGGCCCTCCCCTTTCTCGTTGACCCTCCACCTTACCAAGCATGACATCCTTCTCCAGGGAATGGTCCCTTCTGACAACATGACCAAAGTAGGTGAGACAAAGTCTGGC
>NW_006928902.1:2990-4560 GCF_000298275.1 Orycteropus afer afer
GTTGTTGAAAAAGTTATTTGCAGTGAATAAGTTGTTGGTCTTGCAAAATTCTTTTATACGATCTCCAGCATTATTTCTGTCACCAAAGCCAAATTTTCCAACTACTGGTGACTCTTCTTTGTTTCCAACTTTTGCATTCCAGTCACCAGTGATAATTAACACATCTTGATTGCATGTCAGTCAATTTCAGACTGCAGATTAAAAAATCTTCAATTTCCTCATCTTTGGCTTTGGTGGATGATGCATAAATATGAATAATAATAGTATTGACTGGTCTTCCTTTGTAGGCGAATGGATATTTTCTTATCACTGACAGCCTTGTACTTCAGGACAGATCTTGAAACATCCTTTGCATTGATGAATGCCATGCCATTCCTCTACAAATCGTCATTCCCAGCATAGTAGATCATATGGTTGTATCATTCAAAATGGCCCAAACTGGTCCATTTCAGCTCACTAATGCCTAAGGATATCAATCTTTATGCATTCCATTTCATTTTTGATAACTTCCAGTTTTCCTAGATTCATACTTTGTACATCCTGTGTTCTGCTTATTAACGGATGTTTGCAGCTGTTTCTCCCCAATTTGAGTCATGCCACTTCAGCAAATGGAGGACCCAAAAGCTTTACTTTATCCATATTATTAATATTCATTCTACTCTGATTAGGCAGCTCTTTCCCAGTTGTATTTTGAGTGCCTTCTGATCTAAGATGCTTTTCTTCCTGCACTGTGTTAGACAATGTTTCCAGGGTATTCATAAAGTTGTGCAGTAATGTATCAGACAGTGTTTCTCTGTTATTCATAAGGTTTTCCCTGGCCAATTATTTGATAAATCAATGGCCTCTTCCTTCCTCCTAGTCTGTCTCAGTTTGTAAGTTGTGTTGAAATCTGTGCACCATGAGCAACCCTGCTGGTGTTTGAAACACCAGAGTCACAGGCTCAAGCCTCATAGCAACACACCAGCCACTACAGTATGACAAACCGACAGACAAGTTCATCTACCTTAGCTGTTGGAAAACTCTCCGCTCTCCCCTTACCTGATTCCTAACTGGCTCCTGCCAGTTTGTCATCCCTGGAGGTGTTTCCTCCCTTTCCTGCCTCTGGGGGTGAGTCCCTATTATTGGGGGCATTTATTATTAAAAAGTATATATCTTTACCTCTAGCAATCATTCTTGCCTCAAAATTATACTTCATCTTATATTAACATAGCCAAAATGCCTTTTTAAGGGATTATATTGAATGATGCAGGAAACATTAAAAGAAGATGGAAGCAATACACAGAGTCACTGTACCAAATACAGTTGGTTGATGTTCATCCATTTCAGGAGGTAACATAAGTTCAAGAATCAATGGTACTGAAGGGAGAAGTTCAAGCTGCACTGAATGCTACTTATATTTTTATTTCAATCTGTATTTGTAATTGTGTGTATGTTATTGTATATTGTAAGAAGTATTTAGTTGAGACTCTTTATTTATTTTTATCAAATATCATGATCTTCATTATAATTGAAGTAGTTAGTCGATTTGCATTTAATTTACTTACATTCGCAATTAAGTTGTTGTTGTTCT
>NW_006928902.1:4750-5774 GCF_000298275.1 Orycteropus afer afer
CGTCAAGTGCCTTCCCCTCTTTCGTTGACCCTCCGCCTTACCAAGCATGACATCCTTCTCCAGGGAATGGTCCCTTCTGACAACATGACCAAAGTATGTGAGACAAAGTCTGGCCATTCTCACTTCCAAGGAACATTCTGGCTGCACTTCCTCCAGGACAGACCTGTTAGTTCTTTTAGCAGTCCATAGTACTGTCAGCATTCTTCACCAACACCACAGCTCAAAAGCATCAATACTACTTCTGTCTTCCTTATTCATTGTCCAGCTCTCACATGCATATGAGGGGATTGAAAATACCATGGCTTGTGTCAGGCACACCTTAGTCTTCAAGGAGACATCTTTGCTCTTCAGCACTGAAAAGAGGTCCTTTGCAGCCGATTTGCCCAGTGCTATACATTGCCTGACGTCCTGACTGCTGCTCCATTGGCGTCAATTCTAAAACCAAGAAATGTGAAGTCTTTGACTATTTCCAACTTTTCTCCACTTATCATAGCATATCATAATGCTGCTCATAGGACCAGTTGTGAGGATTTTTGTTTTCTTTATATTGAGATGTAATCCACACTGCAGACTGTATTCTTCAACCTTCATCAGTGAGTACTTCAAGTCATCCTCATTTTCAGCAAGTAAAATTGTGTCATCAGCATATTGCAGGTTGTTAATGATTCTTCCTCCAATACTAATGCCATGTTCCTCTTCATATAATCCAGCTTCTTGGATTATTTGCTCAGCATACATATTGAATACGTATGGGGAAAGGATACAACCCTGACACACTCCCTTCTTGATTTTAAACCATGTAGTATTCTATTCTACTCTGTGCTACGCCCGTAACACAGAGTAGCAGGCTGGAAGAGCAGGAGAAAGGGGTAAAACCCAGGGAGCCAAGAGACGAGCAATCAGCCGAAGGGATTAGGTGAGGAGGGGAAACTCAGGGACACCCAAAGAAGCAGGCCAGAAGAGCAGGAGAAAGGGGATTAAAAGACAGGAAGCCAGACAGAGGAACAGTCAGCCACAGGGACCC
>NW_006928903.1:0-658 GCF_000298275.1 Orycteropus afer afer
ACATCATCATCAAACTCATCAAAACCAAAGACAAAGACAGAATCCTGAAAGCAGCACAGGAAAAGCATAAAGTTACCTACAAAGGACAGCCAGTAACAATAAGCTCTGATTTCTCCACAGAAGCCATGCAAGTGGGAAGGCAATGGGATGGTATATATAAAACCCTGAAAGAGAATTTTCAACCAAGAATTATATATCCGGCAAAATTGTCACTCAAATATGATGGTGAAATTAGGAGATTTCCAGATAAACAGAAACTAAGGGAATTTGCTAAAAGCAGACCAAACTTACAAGAGATGCTAAAAGGAGTCCTTTGATCAGAGAACCAAAAATAGCAAATAACAGCCAATCCTACTTCCATAGTGATACTGCCTCGGAAACCCAAGGAGGGGTCGCTATGAGTCGGGGCCGACTCGACGGCACATAACAACAGCAACAACATTAATACACAAGATGACATAACCCAGAAAACACAGCTATGGATATATCCAAAGTAAAATGAGCTAACAAGATTGTAAACAGGGAATCAGAGACACCAATTTGCAAGTGAGGACAACTACAAACAAAAAGAAAGAAAAGACTGTCTAGTCATGGAACTCTTAAATGGTGAGGAAGTTAAGAGAATTGCAAGATAGAATGGACTGTTGTAACAAGATCT
>NW_006928903.1:1998-5363 GCF_000298275.1 Orycteropus afer afer
TGGTCAATGTCATGAGACAAAGTATATGTGAACTGCTGTATGGAAAGTGAATTTGCTCTGTAAATCTTCACCCAAATCACAATTAAAAAAAAAAAGAAAGAAATTAGACAATGTATTGCACTGGGCAAACCGGCTGCAAAAGATCTCTTTAAAGTGTTAAACACCAAAGATGTCACTTTGAAGACTAAGGTGTGTTTGACCCAAGTCATGGTCTTTTCGATCATCTCATTTGCATGTGAAAGCTGGGCAAAGAATATGGAAGACCACAGAAAAATTGAGGTATTTGAATTGCAGTGTTGGCAAAGAATCCTGAAAATCCCATGGACTGCCAGAAGAACAAACATATCTGTCTTAGAAGACATACAGCCAGAATGCTCTTTAGAACCAAGAATGGCCAGACTTCGTTTAACACACTTTGTTAATGGTGTCAGAGGGACTAGTCCCTGGAGAAGGATAGCATGCTTGTTGTTGTTGTTGTTGTTATTTGCCATCGAGTCGGCCCCGACTCATAGCGACCCCTCCTTGGGTTTCCAAGGTAGTATCACTACGGAAGTAGGATTGCCCAACCTTCCTTCCGAGGAGTGGCTGGTGGGTTTGAACCGCCAGCCTTCTGGTTAGCAGTCAAGTGCCTTAGGTACTATGCTACCAGAGCTCCCAGCATGCTTGGTAGAGACTAAGTAAAAAGCGGGAAGTCCCTCAGTGAGAAGGATTGACACAATGGCTGCTATGATGGACTCAAGCATAGTAAAGACTGCGAGGATGGTGCAAGACTAGGCAGTGTTTTATTGTTATGCATGGGGTCTCTATGAGTCAAGAGCCAAATTGACGGCACCTAACAACAATAACAGTTTCTCTAACCTTCAATTTCATCTGTTTCCAACACATTCTTCATGTTTCTGCTAAAGTGTTATTACCAGAATGCTTATCTAGTATTCCACTCCCCTTGGTTAAAGTTGTTCAATGGTTCTCCATAGCTTTCAGCATAACTTTGAAATTTCTTAGCACAGGATCCATGCATGAAGTCTATCACAGTTTCCTTTAAGCCTTCCTCTCTGACTCATTTTTTTTCTTGCCAAGTTTAGCAAATGTCTTCTGCTCCGATCATTAGAATTTGTGACCATGTATTTTGTGTTTTAGGAGTTTTGCACGTGCTCTATCATTCATGAAGAATCCCCTTGCATCTCCCATTCCCCTTAATTGTGTTAAATCATACTTTATTTGTCATACTCAGATCTTATGTACTTTTATCTAGGAAGATTTCCTAATCCTACCACTATTCCACTTTTTATATGACACAATTCTCCTTCTCTGGACTTACATATCACCCATGGATACTTTGATTTCACTCCTATCACAGGGTACTATATTTGTTATGCATTTATCCATTTACTTTAATGGGAATGAAGCTCTTAAGAGTAGAAATATTGTCTTCTCCGGATTTGTATCTTCAATGACTAACATGGTTCCTGGCAACAAGTAGACTCACAATAAATTCTTGTGAATGAATGAATGAATGAATATAAATAAGTACTAACTTGATAAAGGTAAAGTGTGTTTGATCTGTAGTTGCAATTGGTTGAATAATATTATACAAAGTCCGACATAATGGGAAGATATCCCAGTGAAGTAATCCTAGTATTGTGCCATCATGTTTCACCATTATGCCTTGTCAGAACCTAGTTTTAGAAAATGTTGGAAAAGTTTAAATATGGATGCAAGTAAAACTAGGGTGCCTGGAAAAGGCTGGGTTTTACCAATTCAAATAAAGTCATATGTTAGTTATTTGACAAATATATAAAATATGGATAGTGGCCTAAAAGAAAATATAAATTTGGAAGAACAGTCTTAGTGGTTGAAGAGATTGGAAAGTTAGATCCAACACTGATCAAAGAGTTTTTACCTAGTCTATGAGTCGGGGCCAACTCGACAGCAAATAACAACAACAACAACAACAATGAGAAGACTATATAAAATAAAAGTAAATATCTGCTTCCCATTCTAGGCTTGTGGTAACATTAACCAAAAGAAAAAAAGAAAAATTGTTAACAAAGACAGTGATGAATAGTCTAAGGTGTTTTGTTTGTGATATGTTGAATTTGTTATTCTAATGAAATATCAAGGAGGACATGTTCAGAGGACATTTAGAAATTTAAAATTAGATTTAAGAAAAGCAGCCATGCTAGTGCTGTAGGTTTGATATTCATTCCCAAAGGAGTGGAATTAGTGCTGGTCCAATCTCTCATTCGATATTTACAGTGTTCTTGCAACTTTGCATTTTCCTTTAGACTTTCATTTCTCTCTTTCTCTCTCTCTCTCCCTCTCTCTCTCTGTCTGTATACATATATATTTTTTACGGCTGCCATTGCGTTGATCCAACTCATGGTGGTACCATGTGTGTCAGAGCAGCAGCAGCACTTTGCTCCACGGGGCTTTCAATGACGGATTTTTTTTTTTTTTTAAAGTAAAACACTAAATCTCTCTTTTGAGATTCTGCTGGGTATACTCAAATCTCCAGTCTCTCAGTTTGCAGCTGAATGTGTTAACTCTTTGTACCACTCAGGAACTCCTATATCACCATGCTCCAATATACTGAAATTGTGCCTTTGTCTGACTCTATAGATCTATTTGTACTCATGATTTTAGTTATATTATAGCTATATTTTACCTATGAAATGATAATAATATTTCCTAAAATCCTGTTGTGGCTCTGCCCAAGGGTAGAACATTATAACACAAGCGGCGCAAACAAGTAAGATCAGTATATTAGACCTTTTGGGAAAGCTAAAGAGTAAATCATGGAAAATCCTAATTTAAAGTGGCAAAGAACAATGAGATTAAAAAAAAAGAAAAAAAAAAGGAGTGTTGGAATATCAAGCAGGAAACATGCCGAGTATATTATCATGAAACATAAGAACAGTGAAAGGGCTTCAGGTAAGGGGTTAAAGGAAAGGTCACAGATTATTGTAACCAGAATATTAGTGATGACCTTCAAAAAAGAATCTTGTTCCTCTCAATTTGGTGATTGAGTTTGATTGCTAGCCTCTTCAGGTGGTCATAAAAGATTTGTATGTGACCCAAAGTATCACCAAGATCAATTGGAGAAAACTGTACCACAAAAGGTCAATTTCTCAATGCCCTTATACATTTTATTGTCAAGATGAAATACAGTAACTGTTACTTAATGGGCATTTGGTTTGGGCTTCCATTTCTGAATGCATTAATCCATGACTTTTAGCTTCTTTCTCAAAGTATCCTCTTTTTAATTAAAGCCAATATTTGATTTTGATAAACTATTTGTGCAAATAACTTTGCTTGATATAACTGTGCAGATATTAATGTCCTGAGTGCAACATATTTGATCATTT
>NW_006928904.1:0-491 GCF_000298275.1 Orycteropus afer afer
TTATGGTGGGGATGGTAATGGGCTGTGAAATCAAATGTGCATGAACTGCTGAATGTAAAACAAATCTGCTTTGTAAATTTGTACTTAAAACATAATTTTTTTAAAATGATGAGCTTTGGTGACATTGGGAAAAAATTATGTGATGTGACATATATGGCAGCTCAGTTCCTGAGGGAGAGTCTAAGAAGAGAGAAGCAGGAAAAAATACATTTAAGAAATTGATGGATGAAATTTCCCAAATTTGGTGAAAGAGTCATTCACAGATCTCAGAATCTCAGTAAACCTTGAGTAGCGTGAGTACCCACGTAGTGCACAGGCAGGGTGTGTCCTTTGCTCGCACTCATTCAGTCTGTGTGCTGAGCAAATAATCCGAGAAGTGGGCCTACATGAAGAAGCACGCGGCATCAGGATGGGCGGGAGACTCATTAACTACCTGTGACATGCAGAGGACACAACGTTTCTTGCTGAAAGTGAAGAAGACTGGAAGCACT
>NW_006928904.1:591-1398 GCF_000298275.1 Orycteropus afer afer
ATAAATGGAGAAAAGACTGAAGTTGTCAAAGACTTCATTGCACTTGGATCCACAATCCACACCTATGAAAGCAGCAGTCAAGAAATCAGATGAGGTACTGCACAGGCAGATCTGCTGCGAAAGACCTCTTTCAAGTGCTGAAGAGCAGAGATGTCACTTTGAAGACTAAGCCGCGCCTAACCCAAGCCCTGGTGTTTTGAATCACCTCATACACATCTGAAATCTGGACAATAAATGAGGAAGACTGAAGAAGAATTGCTGTATTTGAGTTGTGGTGCTGGAGAAGAATGCTGAAAGTACCATGGATGCCAAAATAAGGAACAAGTCTGTCCTGAAGGAAGTGCAGCCGGAATGCTCCTTGGAGGCAAGAATGGTCAGACTCCATGTCATCGTGTTGTCAGAAGGGACCATTCCCTGCAGAAGGATGTCGTGCTTGGTAAGGTGGAGGGTCGGTTGGAAAGGGGAAGGCCCTCAACGAGATGGACTGGCCCAGCGGCTGAGATGATGGGCACAAGTCCAGCAAGGATGGTGAGGCCGGTGCAGGACTAGGCGGGGTTTCATCCTGCTGTCACTATGAGTCGGAGATGACGCGGTGGCCCCTAACGACAACGTCAAAGTGCTAAGAAAGGAAAAAAAGAAGGTTGTGAAAGTAGCTACGGAGGAAAAGCCACGTTGCACAGAGGGAAACAGCTGTAAGGACCACTGCTGCCCTCTGTACAGAAAGCAGAGAAGACAAAGTAAAAGTGCCTTCAAAGTGCCGGGGTGAGCGGAGTGTGCTGCCCCACAAATCCATGTTGTTGTTGTTGT
>NW_006928904.1:2298-3320 GCF_000298275.1 Orycteropus afer afer
GACCCACAGCGCCCCTAGAGGACAGAGTGGAACTGCCCACAGGGTCTCCAAAGCTGTCAATCTTCACAGAAGCAAAGCCCAAACCACACCCACTGCTGTGGAGTCCATTCTGACTCACAGCGCCCCGAGAGGACAGAGAGGATCTCACACCCACTGCTGTGGAGTCCATTCTGACCCACAGCGCCCCTAGAGGACAGAGTGGAACTACCCACAGAGTTACAAGGCTGACATCTTTACAGAAACAAAGCCCAAACCAAAAACCCACAGCTGTTGAGTCTGTTTTGACTCACAGTGCCCCCTAGAGGGCACGGTACAACTGCCCCAACAAGGTTTCTAAGTCTATAAATCTTTACAGGAGCAAACGGCCTCATCATTCTCCTGCAGACCTGCTGGTGGGTTCGAACCGCTGATCTTTTGGTTAGCAGCCAAAGGCTTTAATCACTGGGCCACCAGAATTCCCTTAAGAGGACTCCACAGCCTAGAAATTGGATTGGTCTTCTGTAGACCCAGATTACAACTTCCACTGGCCCAGGGGGGTCTTCACTGTTTTCCACTTACTTTGGCATTTGACTGCTAACCAGAAGGCTGACGGTTCAAACCCACCAGCCACTCCTCAGAAGGAAGACTGGGGAATCTACTTCCATAGAGAAACTACCTAAGAAACCCAAGGAGGGGTTGCTACGAGTTGAAATCAACTTGACGGCGGTGAGTTTGGTGGTTTTTTCCCCCAGACATGTTTCCAGCGGGGACCAGTCCCTGGAGGGATAATGCTTGGTACAGTACTGGGTCAGTGAAAAAGAGGGGGACCCTCAACAAGGGGATTGACACGGCGGCTGCAGCAATGGATTCAAACTTAACAACACCGTGGAAATGGCGCAGGACCGGGCAGTGTTTCGTTCTGTTTTACACGGGGTCTCTATGAGTTGGAGTCCACTCAGCGGTGCCCAACAACAGCAGAGATGGCTTTACACACGAGATCTGTGGCCGACGGCCTGAGCTGGCATGGCGGTCCTACCACGTCC
>NW_006928904.1:5700-6298 GCF_000298275.1 Orycteropus afer afer
ACCTTTCTTTGACTTTTACAATAAGGGCTAATACAATATTTGTCCTTTTGTGATTGACTTATTTCATTTAGCATAATGTCCTCCAAGTTCATCCAAGTTATGCGGTATTTTGCAGATCCTAGGTTATTCCTTAGGGTTGCATAGTATTCCATTGTGTGTATGTACCATAGTTTGGTTATCCATTCCTCAGCTGATGGACACCTAGGTTGTTTCCGTCTCGAAGCACAGTTCTTGAAATACATTTCTAATGATCTAATGTATGTGCTTATATATGCATTAAATAAAGCAGAGCTGCTGGCTCAATAACCAACATCATTTCCAAGCAGTGATTGTTGTTGTTGTCATTAGGGGCCGTCGAGTTGTTTCCGACTCGTAGTGACTCCATGCACAGCAGAACGAAACACTGCCCGATCCCGCACCAGCTCCATGATCCCTGCTATACTTGAGCCCACTGTCGCAGCCACCGTGTCAATCCATCTCATCGAAGGCCTTCCCCTCTTTCATCGACCCTCCATCTTACCAAGCATGACATCCTTCTCCAAGGAATGGTCCCTTCTAACAACATGACCAAAGTAGGTGAGACAAAGTCTGGCCATTC
>NW_006928905.1:0-511 GCF_000298275.1 Orycteropus afer afer
TAATGTTCTCATCCCAACCCTAGCTCAGACAACTGCTGGTCTAATCTCCATCACTGTAATTTTAGGACTATGAAAAAATGATGGATTTTTTTTTTATTCACACATTCTCTGACTTCCTTAATGAAAAAACACATTTAATTACATTTTGGTTTTGGTTTGTTTTATGTTGCTTGAAGGGAGCTCTGGTAGTGTAGTGCCTAAGGAACTTGACTGCTAACCATAAGGCTGGTGGTTCAAATCCACCAGCCACTCCTCATAAGGAAGATGGGGCAAACTACATCCGTAGTGACACTGTCTCGGAAATCCAAGGAGGGGTCGCTATGAGTTGGGTCCAACTCGACGGCACATAACAACTACATTTTGCTTGAAAAGGGCTTATAATTTACCATACAAAGTCTCTTCTTTTTTTGTTACTTTCCCCCTTTACATTTTCCATTTTAAAATCTGTGTAGCAAACCCCATTTCTGAGGTAAGCCATCTCATGGGTTTCCAATTTCTTTATTACTTTACT
>NW_006928905.1:2439-3479 GCF_000298275.1 Orycteropus afer afer
TACTTTATTGATGGTTTTTTAATTATTGTTTTTGTCTGGGTGGGAGACAGCAACTGTACCCATATGACACAACCACTTGTGTACCTCCTGGAGATGCACTTACTGAACGAGAACCACCACTCACTTCTGCACCAACTGGCCAATAATACACGACCACCAATAAGAGCCTGACTCACCATCAACCACTCTTCACAAACAGTTAACAGAGATCTGTGTCACCATTCCCATTCTCTATAACACCCACCTGAGGTGGGTACATAAGTGCTGCCAACTAGCGAATAGAGGAACAGAGTAACCTGCTTACTCAGATACATCAAAAAGGAAAAAAAAAGAAAAAGAAATCTTGGGTGAATCACTCCAACATACAATCACCAATTAAATATAAATACAACAAAGTCATAGTGTCTCAGAGACAAAAGACCATCACAGTTCACACAAAGAAGAAAGATAAAGCAGTAGGAGCAAGGAAGCAGGACAGAGACACAGAACACATCCCTGAGGAAGCAGCAGCATTGGAACTACCTCACAAGGAATTGAAAAGAATTAAACTTAGGTACCTTCAACAGACTGAGAGATGGATCAAGGAAAACACCACAGAACAATTTCAGAAGAAAATTCAAGAACAAAACAACAAAATAAATGAAAAATTAGAAATGATACCAAATCTACAGACAGAAATCCAGAAGATTAATACTAAATTTTAGAAATAGATAACATATTGAAAGGGCAAAGGAGTAGAATCATATCAATGGAAGACAGAATTAATGAGATTGAAGACAAATACCTGAATACTTATTTGGAAAGGATTCAATCAGAAAAAAAGATCAAAACTAAATGAAGAAAACCTAAGGCTCATGTGGGACACCATCAAAATGAATAACCTAACTGTAATTGGAATTCCGGGAGCTCTGGTAGCATAGTGCCTAAGACACATGACTGCTAACCAGAAGATTGGCAGTTCAAACTCACCAGCCATTCCTCAGAAGGAAGGTTGGGCAATTTACTTTTGTAGTGATACCACCTCAGAAACCCAAGGAGGG
>NW_006928905.1:5029-5944 GCF_000298275.1 Orycteropus afer afer
AAAAATTTCAGAAGAAAATTCAAGAACAAAACAACAAAATAAATTAAAAATTAGAAATGACACAAAATCTACAATGAATGTCAATGGATTAAATGCACTACCCAAGAGACAGAGAGTTGCAGACTGGATAAGAAAATGTAACCCATCAATATGTTGTCTACAAGAGACATACCTTAGAGACAAAGACAAAAATAGAGTAAAAATCAAAGATTGAAAAAAGGCATATCAAGCAAAAGCCAATGAAAAACAGGCAGGAGTGGCAATATTAATTGATAAAATTGACTTTAAGACAAAAACCACCATAAAAGACAAGGAAGGATATTATATAATGATTAAAGGATCAATTGAACAAGAAGATATATAACCAAAATAAATATCTATGGACCTAATGAAAGAGCCCCAAAATACATAAATCAGACCTTAAAAGAACTGAAAAGAGAAACAAATGATTCCACAGTCATAGTAGGGAACTTGAATACACTACTTCAATCAAAGGCAGAACAACTGGAAAGAAATTCAACAAAGATGCAGAAGAGCTATATAATACAATCCACCAACTTGACCTTACAGATATCTACAGAGCACTTCCCAACAACAGCACAATATGCATTCTTTTCCAGTGCACATGGAACATTCTGTGTGATAGACCATACAGTAGGCCATAAAGCAAGCCTTAATAAATTTAAAAACACTGAAATACTGCAAAGCATCTTCTCAGATCATAATACTATCAAATTAGGAATCAACAATAGGAAGATCAATGGAAAAAGAGCAGGCCCATGGAAACTGAACAACACACTCCTTAAGAACGACTGGGTTATAGAAGAAATAAATAATGACATTAAAAAAATTCCTTGAATCAAATGAGAATGAAAACACAACAGACCAAAATCTTGTGACACAGCAAAAGCAGGG
>NW_006928906.1:0-5522 GCF_000298275.1 Orycteropus afer afer
AAGACTGGGGAAATTACTGGGAGGAGGAGGAGGGGTTAATGTCTGAGATGATGGAGCGGCATGGTAGTTTGAACATTTGGGACATCTTTGACCTCTGCCTCATGGGGACCAGCCTCGTGCTGATCTTTCTAAGAGAAATTGTTCAAGCAGAGCTCTAACCACTGAGATGCCAGGGCTCCTGACCAAATGAAAGCAGAGGTTAAATGCATTCATAGAGATAGTAAGTTTGTGGATTCACAGATGGTATGAGTGTGGCAGTTTTGCTCAGCCATCAGTCAGTTTAAACAAAAAAAGGGAGAGAGAGGGCTATGAGGTTCATGAGAATATAATTGGAAATGGAAGGAATGATTGGATAATATTAGCTACATAGTCTGGTATTTTACTCTTGCTACCTGCCCTTCAATCAGCCAGATTAATCAAGATTCCATGCTCAGGAATTAAAATGCTGCCCAGTCCTGCCCCATCCTCATGATTTGTTTTGGATTGCACAGTGATCTGTTGCAATCCATAAAGTTTTCATTGGCTGACTTTCAGAAGTACATTACCAGGCATTGCTTCCTGGTCCATCATAGTCTGGAGGCTCTGCTGAAACCTATTCAGCATCATAGCAACATGAAAGCCACCACAGACAGGGATGGCTACATATGAGCTTCTTTTTCTGGGAATTGAACCAGGTCTCCCATATGAAAGGTGAAAATTCTACCATTGAACATTGAATCACCAGTGCCTCCTGGTATTCTGCCACTATTAGTAACTTCTAATTGCTATAGAACACATTGAGCTATATATATAGAACACATTGAGCCATATATGCCATATATATATATATATATATATATATATAATTAGCTTTATATATGTATATATTATCTCAATTAGTCCTCAAATTCATGGTCTGGGGCCTATTGTGCCATCAAGCACATGTGTAATACTCAGAGATTAACTAACTTGCCCAAAGTCAAGCAGCAAATAAGTTGTTCAGACAAAATTCAAACCAGATCTTCTTGTTCCAAAACTAATACTCTTTCTAATGTATGGTATTATCACATCTCAAAAGTAATTTGTGAGTTCTCAGTCACTACACAGGGAAGCAAGCCAAGGTCCACATTGTACCAGTTAGTAAAAACACAGAACTCCTAAAGATAAATTGGTGCTGTGAAGTATCCAGGTGGCTATCATCTTTAAGTCTGAAACACCACACAATTCTGATACCTCAATAGATGTTGAGATTTTCACTTGAGAAAACAGAATGACTCCTTAGGAAGACCATCAAAATCATGTCTTTCTTATAATTCACTTCCCCAACAAAAATTAACTGGAAAATAAGAGATATTACTAAATATCATGAAATATTTGAGAAGATGACCCTCAAGGAAACACTGGAACTCACAGCCATTGTTCTTGGCAAAACTAAAGAGCTATGCAATTTTTAGACAAAAAATGACCAATTATTCTCATTTACCACCAATTGAAATATGACTAAATACATTCATCACTGGATTCAACCCAACAAATATAGATTGAGCAACTTCTTTGTAAAAAGCTTTTGCCAGATGCCCTGGCAAAGGAGAGTTCGAAGATGAATATGAGATAGCCCCTGACATCTAGGAGCTTAGTGATTTTATAGGGGAGAAAATTTATTTCTGAATGAAAAGAGAAGAAAAAGGGCGGAATTTGAAATATGTAAAAATATGAGGACACACAAAGAATTATGGAAATATATAAAAGGGAGAGATTCATTCTTACAGGAAGGGTGATAGAAGGTATTAGGGATAAAAGTGTGTGGTAGACAATATGCCTGCAGGGACTCAAACCCAACCCTTGGTACCAAAATCTGTATTAGTTACCTGTTGCTGAATAATTAAAAACCCACAAACTTAGTAGCTTAAACACTAATTGTTTCTACAGATTCTGTCACAAATCTGGGTGTGGCTCAGTTGGATGCCTTAGCTTTAAGGTCTCTCACAAGGCTGCAATCAGGATGTCATCTGAGACTACAATCGCTTCTGAAGGCTCCACTTGGGGAAGATCTACTTCCAAGCCACTCATATGGATGTTGGCAGGATTCTATTACTCTCAGGCTGTAGAAACTAAGGGCTCAGGTCCTGACTGGCCACTGTTTAAAGTCCTCCTTCAGTTCTTTGCCAGGGGGTTCTTTCCATGGGATAGTTCATATCATGGTAGCTGGCTTCTCCTGAAGTGAAAGAACAAGAAGAGTGAGAACAAGATGTAATTTACAGTCTTTGTTTAACTTAATTTCAAGAGTGAGGTGCCATCATTTTTGTCATATTATGTTTATTAGAAACAGATCACTAGCTCTAGTTCACACTCAAGGAAAGGGAATTATATAAGGACATGAGTACCAGGAGGCAAGTTCACTGGGGGCATCTCAGAGGCTGCCTACTGGAGTGTGTGCCTTGAAGGATAAGAAGAATTTCAACTGGTGGAAATACAAACAATTGGAGAGTTCAGGTTTCAGGAGAAGAATGAGCACATATGGAGAGATGTGGAAATAGTTGTTTACTTGAGAAGAGCAAGTAGTTACTCCGGTTTGGTGACAATATGAACATATGATGAATATTAGAAAATAAGTCTTGGGAGTAGATCAGGTTAGAAAATATCAGTCTAACAAGAAAAAAAAAGAGTTGTCATCAATTTGAGCCCAATTCACGGCAACCTCACATATGTCAGAGCAGAACTGTGCTCCACAGCATTTCAATAGCTGATTTTTTCAAATTAGATCACAAAGTCTGTCTATCAAGGTGCCACTGAGCGGACTCAAACCACCAGTCTTTGGATTTGCAGCCAAACATTTAACCATTTGCACCAGGGACTCTACTAACAAGTTAGACTTTTATTGTTTTATATATAGGGGATTTTGATTATATATTAGCATAGCTATAACATGATCAGACATGCATTTCAAGAAAATTAACCCAGAAGTCCTGTAAAAGATGAACTTGAAGTACATGGCATTGTTTGTACAGGCCTTGAGCACTTTAAGGGAAGTTATCCTAGAAAACAAAGACAGGGCCCAAACTAGAGTAGTGGCAATGGGAAGGGAAAGAAAAGGACCTCTTGAAACAGCAAATCTTACGCCTTACTGCAAGTTCTTATAAATGATTTTTCTTCAACTTCTGATTCTCAAAATACCTAATATTATATGGATTTTCAAAGGTTTTTCATTTTCTATTATTCTTTCCCCTAACTCTTTCATGCCCTGCTTCAGGGCAACTGTTACCTATTGAATGTCATGCTAGCAAAAACATTTGATCTGAACCTTGCCCATTTGCCCCTGCTGCCTCAAAGAAGGAAACATATGACCTGTCTTTGATCACACTTCTTTCCTAAAATGAAAATATCCTCAAATATGTGATTCTTATAAAAGGTGAGTGTTAAAATTCTGGTATAAACCACATTTAAGCCCAGGGACTCAGTTAAAGTTAATGAAAACATATTTGAATGACAGAAGCTGTTGCAAGGTTTGGTGGATATTCAAATCCTTTGCAACAGGAGAAAACCTGTCCGGCCTCAATATAGACAAAAGCCAGAACTAGTGCTCAATTAGTAACAGTTTCTCAGCATTTTGTCCAATTATCTAATAAAGAAAATGAGAACCTCAGTACATAAATTTGCTCCATTATGGAAGCAACCTTCACTGAGTAAGCCAGTCAGCTTTATTATTCAAATCATCAACATGATGCTTGTAAAATGAAACAAAGGCAGCTCTTTAATGATAAATATGACAATACAGCTACTTTTCTCATATGTTTCCACACACACACATTGTCAACTATTCGTTGAAGTATAAATAAGACACAGAGAAGTGACAATTCAGACTCAAGAAAAATAGACAAAGCCCAAAACAGAACGGATTATCCAGTTACCACTCTGACATTATTGCTGCTTTTAGGGAACAGCTGACTTTAGTCATCAATTTCTATCATCTGTTCTATTTTCTTTCCAGACTTTTGCTATGGAACTTTTCACAAAAGAAGCTGGGTAAAAACCAGAAATAGATACAAGTCTAGGAAACAATCTTTCAAATTAGCTCCCTCTCTCTCATTAATTTCCGAAAGGAATTTAGTTCTTAAGAAGGTATGACCTTTGGTACAGCATTCAGCAGCAGGGACATGAAATCAGTAAGGTCATCCACACATTCACCCAAGCCTCAGTCTCCTGAACTGTGGCAGGCTCAGAGAAAAAAAGATGAAGGCCCAGAAACAGCTTAAGGGATAAGTTGCTGGGACTGAAGTCAGGGTCAAGGCTTCAGGAAATGTAAAAGCAGAAACATATCACCAGAAGTATTACTCACATACGTTTTTGTATTGGTCTCCATATTTCTGGACATATTTTTCCTGGTGAGCACAAAGAACAAGTTGCACACATTCCAGAAGTATCATGCAGCCAGATTTGCCTGAGTTGAACAAATACCTTCTACAGAACTCCAACGCAGACTCCAGGCTTATAGCTCTGACAGCCATCTCACCTTGGCTCGCCTTGATTCACACCCAACAGACCCTTTGCATTCTAGATATCACATGTAATAAAATGGACATCTGACATTTCTCTAAAGAGAAATGTAAATGGCATTTTTTTCTTAGTAGATATTTTTCTTCATTGCCAATAGGATGCTACTGTCCTCAGATCCTTGAGGTCTACCGTATACTTGGCCTTAGTTCTCCTTAAAACAACAGTTTCAGATATCCTTCTTCTACCCATCAGTCCCTCCCAATCTGCATCCCAAGTACCCTTACTCTGAAGATTCATTGAATACCACAAAAATGATAAAGGCTTTGCAAGTACAATATCTTTCCTTAGTCTCAAAAATCATTAAGGAGCTATCCAGCACTTGTGAACAATCATCCTGCTCAAATAATGCTATGTTACCTTCATCAACTCAAACAGTATCATTTTAAAAGTTACATCCACAAATTACCTGACAATTCAATGCTTTATTTTCACTCACACAAGCCTAATGAAACATGCAAACCACTGTGAATTATTTCAAGAGAAAACATGATTTCCCAACTAAGCCTGTACCACTTGCACAATAGAAGTCCATGATCCCAACTTTGGGAAGACACATGTAATTTAACTTCAGCTACTTTCAGATAAAAGATAGTACCTCTTTTACTCACACTCTCCACCCTGTAAAAAGGATGCTCCAAACCAAAAGCACTGCCACAAGTCAGTTCAAACCCACTGACCCCACAGGACAGAGTGGAACTGCCCCATAGGGTTTCCAAGACTGTAAATATTTACAGAATCAGATTGCCATATCTTTCTCCCATGGAGTGGCTGGTGGCTTTGAACTGCCATCTTTTTATTTATTTATCTATCTATCTATCTATCTATCTATCTATCTATCTATCTATCTATTTATTTATTTTCGGTTAGCAGCTGAATGCATTAACTATTACACCAACAGAGATCTTTAAAGAGGATGCTAAACATTCTTTTCCTTTTTAACCTAGTCAATGAATTTGGTCTTTTTTTTTTTTTTTTTTTAATTGTGCTTT
>NW_006928907.1:0-1789 GCF_000298275.1 Orycteropus afer afer
TAGTCCAATTCTGTATCCTTCCCTTCAAGGCTCAGGGGTCCAAGATTATCTTCTGTGTCTGTGTTAATTGGTTTCCCTTTTCTTTGTTGAAGAGGGTCTTTGCAATCCTTCTGCCTAGTCTGCCATCTTGACGGAAGCCTCTGAAATGAAAATCATAATAAAAATTTTTGTAAAGAGTTCCAGTAAGATGATGGAATAGGGAGAAAGACTACATAGACCTTCTTCAACAAAGAAAAGGGGAACCAATTAACACAGATACAGAAGATAATCCTGGACCCCTGAACCTTAAAGGGAAGGATATGGAAGTGGATAAACTCCAACTAGCAGAAGAATTTGCATGAAACTACCAAAAAAAGGAGAAATACGGCGCTGTGGTCTGGGAGCAGTCCTGACAGCACAGACAGCTTGGATATTGGTGAGTGGTGGGAAGACCTATGAATTAACCTAAAAATCAGCCCCACTAGCCAGGGACTGTACGGAGAACTGCTCTGGTGGCTGGGGAATAAAAGGGGAAGCAGCAACAAAGAGGAAAGTGGGCTGAGCTGTGGACTCTTCTCTGTCCGGAGGGTGCAGCCATTTTGAATGTTTACAGGTGGCTTGACCATTTTGGATATTTAAAATGACAGCGTAATTCCAGGGACTTAAGAACAGTCTCCGCTTGCTGGGAACTGCAAAGAAATCCTGGACGCATGGACTACTGAAAAAGTGCGACATTCCCCTTGTTACTCTTATATCTCACACCCTTTTGGTGAATGGAGGTGCGGCCATCCCTCACTTCTACCCACCTTCTAGGCTGGTAGGAATTCCATCCCAGTCTGTGTGCTCCAATGGAGACTGGGTGCCCTGCCCCACCCTGTCCAGATTTTTGTTTAATTTCTTTTTTTAGTTTGTTTGTTTTTGTCTGTTTAAAAACCATTACTACTATTATTACTTTTGTCCTTTTTATTATCATTCTTTATTCTTCCCTTCCCAGGTTCTAGTTTTCAGCTTTTTTTCTTTTCCCATTCCTGGTTCCATTTCTTTCTTTCTTTCTTGTGGGTAACACCATTCCTTGTTTTTCTTTTTGTGTCTTTCCCATTTTTATTCATTATTCTCCTTCTTTAGTTTTTTCTCTTATTGCCCTCTCCCCAGATATTGTGGTGTTTTTTGTTTTTGTTTTGTTTTGTTTTGTTTCCTTTTCTCTATTTTGGTCCATTTGCTTTTACTTCTTTGATGGTTATTCAATTGTTATTTTTGTCTAAATGAGTGGGAGACAGCAACAGTCCCCATACGACACAACTACACCCACACCTCCTGCAGCTTCACTTACTGAGAGTCACCACCTCCTTCTCCATCAATGGGCCTATGATAAACAACCACCAAGAAGAGCCTGACTCACACTTAGCTACTCTTCACAAACAATTAACAGAGATCTAAATACAACAAAATCACAATGGAGACAACAGACCATCACAGTCCACACAAAGAAGCAATATAAAGTAGTAGAAACAAGGGAACAGGATACAGACCCAGAACACATCCCTGAGGAAGAAACAGCATTGGAACTCACTGATAAGGAATTCAAAAGAATATCTTGAAAGGATTGAGAGACAGACCAAAGAAAACACAGAAAAAAAAAAAAATTAGAAGAATTTTGGCAGAAAAATACAAGAACAAAATGACAAAATAAATGAAAAATTAGAAATGATTCAAAATCTACAGATAGAAATCCAGAAGATTAATACTAAATTGTCAGATATAGAGAACACATTGGAAGGGCAAAGGAGTAGACTTGATGCAATGAAAGACA
>NW_006928907.1:2528-3242 GCF_000298275.1 Orycteropus afer afer
ACCACAGCTATGGACATATCCAAAGTAAAATGAGCTTACAAGATTGTAAACAGGAAACCAGAGACTTCAAATGGCAAATGAGGACAACTACAAAGCAAAAATAGGGAAACTACTCTGTAGTTATAGAACTTCTAAATGGTGAGGAAGTCAAGAGAGTTGCAAGATAGAATGGACTATTCCAAACTCGAGGAGAAAATTATAAGTCACAGAGTAACTTCAAAGAAAAATGATAAATCTTCACATCACAATAAAAAATAAGACAAACACAAATATTCAACAAATACTAAAACAACAGCAACAAAGGAAATGATAACACAATTCATAAACATAATGAGCTCAGCACAGAAAAGAATATGCAACAAAGAAACCAGGGACACCATGAAAAAACACATAACAAAATGACAGCGACCAATTCATACTTGACAATAATTACACTGAATATTAATGGATTAAATGTACCACTCAAGAGATGGAGAGTTGCAGATTGGATAAGAAAACAAAATCCATCAATATGCTGTCTGCAAGAGACACACATTGGAGACAAAGATATAAATAGACTAAAAATCAAAGGTTGGAAAAAGAAAAATCAAGCAAATGCCAACCATAAAAGATCAGGAGTTGGTCTCACATTGCTGGATCTCAAAACCTACTATACAGCCACAGTAGTCAAAACTGCCTGGTATTGGTTCAATGACAGATACATAGACCAATGGA
>NW_006928907.1:5167-5754 GCF_000298275.1 Orycteropus afer afer
AAATATCTATGGACCCAAGAAAGAGCCCCAAAATACATAAATCAGACTTTAAAAGAGTTGAAAAGGCAAATAGATGACTCCACCGTCATAGTACGAGACTTTAATACACCACTTTCAACGAAAGATAGAACAACTGAAAAGAAACTCAATAAAAATGCAAAAGAGCTAAACAATACAATCCACCCTATAGACTGTTACAGAGCACTTCACCCAACAACAGCACAATATACATTCTTTTCCAGTCCACATGGAACATATTCCAGGATAGACCATATGTTAGGCCATAAAACAGCCTTCATAAATTTAAAAACATTGAAATACTGTAAAGCATCTTCTCAGATCATAAGGCTATCACATTAGAAATCAACAATAGGAAGATCAACAGAAAAAGAGTAAACACACGGAAACTGAACAACATCCTCCTTAAGAAAGAATGGGTAAGAGAAGAAATAAAAAGTGAAATTGAAAAATTCCTAGAATCAAATGAGAATGAAAACACAACATACCAAAATCTTTGGGACACAGCAAAAGCAGTGATCAAGGCCAATTTATAGCAATAAATGCACACATCAAAAAAGAAGAAAGAG
>NW_006928908.1:0-760 GCF_000298275.1 Orycteropus afer afer
CATAACAAATTATGGATAACATTGAGAAGAATGGGAATTCCAGAACACTTAACTGTGCTCATGAGGAACCTGTACATAGACAGAGAGGCTATCATTTGAAAAGAACAAGGGGATATTGCATGGTTTATATCAGGAAGGGTATGCATCAGGGTTTATCCTTTCACCATACTTATTCAATCTGTATGCTAAGCAAATAATCCCAGAAGTAGGACCATATGAAGAATGCAGCATCAGGATTGGAGAAAGATGCATTAACAACCTGTGATTTGCAGATGACACAACCTTGTTTGCTTAAAGTGAAGATGACATGAAGCACTTACTGATGAAGATTAAAGACTACAGTCTGCAGTATGGATTATACCTCAACATAAAGAAAATGAAAATCTCAAAACTGGAGACATAAACAGCATCACAATAAATGGAGAAAAGATTGAAGCTGTCAAAGACTTCATATTACTTGGATCCACAATCAACACCCATGGAAGCAACAGTGAAGAAATCAGACATCATATTGCACAGGACAGATCTGCTGCAAAAGACCTCTTTAAAGTGTTAAAGAGCAAAGATGTCTCTTTGAAGACTAAGGTGAACCTAAACCAAGGCATAGTATTTTCAATAGCCTCATATGCATGTGAAAGCTAAACAATGAATAAGGAAGACCCAAGAAGAGTTGATGCTTTTGAGTTGTGGGGTAGGCAAAGAATACTGAGAGTACCATGGACTGCCAGAAGAATGAACAAATTTTTCCCGGAAGAAGTGC
>NW_006928908.1:1919-3195 GCF_000298275.1 Orycteropus afer afer
CTGTGCATACACAACCCTTCTATTCTCCCATGATTGTTCTCTCCAAGGGGTGTATCTACCTCAGGTAAATGTTCAACTTATATACTTGTCTTTCATTTGGCTGGAAGCCACAGGCATGGTTTCAATTCCAGACCTGAAGGGCAGCTAGGGGCATAGTCTCAGTGGTTCTACCAGGTTCCATCAGACCAGCAAACCTGGTCCCCCCCTTTTTTCCCCAAATGATTCTGAGTTTTGTTCCACCTTGTCCTCCCTCTCTATCCAGGATCTCCTGCATAGATCCCCCTCCAAGTGGTTGACAGTGGTAGCCGGGCACCATCTAGTTCTTCTGGTCTCATAATTGTATAGGCTGAGGATTGCGTGGTGTACCAGCCGATAGGACTAATTCTTTCCATGAATCTTTGGTTGTCTTCATTCTTCTTTGTTCTGGATGAGGAGAGACCCATCATTGCATCTAGATGACCACTTGCAAGCTTTTAAGATCCCAGTTGCTACTCTTCAAAGTAGGAGGTGGAACAATGTTTTGTGTAGTATGTTATGCCAATTGAGCTTGATGTCCCCTGTGACTCTGATCCCAAGCCCACAGGTTCAACTACTACCTCTGGGTAGCTGGCTGTGACCAAGAAGTGACTACAACCTTGTCCCTTGTCAGCTCTACTATACACCTGGGAATTCTTACAGAGCATACAAATACACTTGTAGAACCATTGTCTGACAACCCTATACATGGTCTTGGGTACACTCCCTGCTGCATAGACATACCTACTAGTTCAGCCTGTCCACCCGTATACTCATGTTTGCCTTCGCTGACAATGCAGTACTTTATGTGCAAAAGGGTTCATCTTTGTTGTCTGTACCTCCCATGTACCTCTCTATGTCTTCCTCTTCATCAATGCCACCATGTTGATCACTCACATTTGGTACATTGCCTTTCTCTTAACCCAAATCAATACGTATCTCTACCTATCTAACAGTGTTCCCTACCCTACCCTCCCACCCCTGGTAATCAACAAAGAGAATTTGTTCCATATATAAACCTTTCCTTGACTTTTTACAATAATGGACTAATACAACATTTGTCCTTCTGTGATTGGCTTATGTCACTCAACATAATGTCCTCCAAGTTCATCCACGTTGTGTGGTGTTTTGCAGATTCTACATTATTCTTTAGTGTTGCATAGTATTCCATTGTGTGTATGTACCATAGTTCGGTTATCCATTCTTCAGTTGATGGACACCTAGGTTGTTTACATCTTTTGGCTATTGTAAATAGTGCTGC
>NW_006928908.1:4586-5405 GCF_000298275.1 Orycteropus afer afer
AGGATTTTTTCTTTGTTTTGGTTTTGGAAAGTTTGATTGTGATATGTTTTGGTGATTTTCTTTTGGGGTCTATCCTGTATGGGGTTCATTGAACTTCTTTAATCTATATCTTCTCGTTTTTCATCATATTAGGGAAGATTTTTTCCAATAAATCTTTGACAATTTTCTCTGTGGTTTTCTTTGTCTCTTCTTGTTCTGGAATTCTGATCATACATACATTATTCTTCTTGATGATGTTTCACATAAATCTTAAGAGTTCTTCATTTTTGTAATTTTTAAAAAAATTTTTTGCTCTAACAGAGTAGTACTGAGAGATTTGTCTTCAATCTCACTAATTCCGTCTTCCCTGATTCAATTCTCCTTTACATTTTCAATGTGTTATCTATTTCTAAAATCCTGGTATTAATCTGGATTTCTATTTGCTGTTTTTGTATAGTTTCTAATTTTTCATTTATTTTGTCACTTTATTCTTGTATTATTTACCTGAATTTTTCTAGAGTTTTGTATTTTTTCCTTGATCTTGTCAGCATTTTCCTTGATTTTTTTCTTGACTTGTTGAAAGTACCTAAATATATTTCTTTTGAGTTCCTTACCAGGTAGCTCCAATGCCATTTCTTCCTCTGGGAGGTTTTATGACTCTGTATTTTGGTAACTTGTTTGAGCTATTCTCATTTCTTTGTTTGAAGTGATTTTTTTTTTTTTATTGTGATTTGGGTGAAAATTCACAGAGCAAATTCACTTTCCATACAGCAGTTCACATATACTTTGTCTCATGTCATTGACCACAGTTTACCACAATGCAACAGCTCCCCTCCCACT
>NW_006928909.1:0-619 GCF_000298275.1 Orycteropus afer afer
GGAAGGAGCATGATTGGAAGATTGGTGATAAGGATGTATGGGGAAGAGGTATGTGGATAGATCTCTCTGAATGGGCCAAAGGAGTAAAGATATTTTTGTCTCATGTGAATGCCCATCAAAAAGTGACCTTGGCAGAGGAGGACTTTAACAATCAGGTGGATAGGATGACATGTACAGTGGAAACCAGCCGTCCTTTTTCCCCAGCTACTCTGTCATTGCTCAATGGGCTCACAAACAAAGTGGCCATGGTGGCAGAGACAGAGGTTATGCATGGGCTCAGCAACATGGACTCCTGCTTACCAAGGCTGATTTGGCTACCACCATTGCTGAGTGCTCAATCTGCCAACAGCAGAGACCAACACTGAGTCCGCGATATGGAACCACTCCTCAGGGTGATCAGCCAGCAACGTGGTGGCAGGTTGATTACATTGGACCACTTCCATCATGGAAATGACAGTGTTTTGTTCTTACTGGAATAGATACTTATTCTGGATATGGATTCGCCTTCTCTGCATGCAATGCTCCTGCTAAAACTACCATCCATGGACTTACAGAATGCCTTATCCACCATCATGGCATCCCACACAGCATTGCTTCAGATCAAGGGACTCATTTCATA